>NC_133495.1:12936256-13010096 GCF_025370935.1 Choristoneura fumiferana
GCAGCTAGTACCAAACCATACCAGTTCCCAAACTCTCTCTGTACTCTGTACTCCGTAGATGGAGTCCATCTACAGTGCTTTCATTATAGCATGGTGTGTGACAGCTGTAATATCACAGGACTAGAGAGTGAAAGTGTGGAAAACTTAAATAGATAAAACTAATAATTTAAAATCTTAATCATAATTATTGTCGTCATTAATCCGTTTTATCGCTAATTTAGATGAGAATATTAGTAAAATTCTAATTGAATATTATTGCCACTTAAGTAGGCTAAACGGAGTCTGCAGGCAGTGTTCGTTTACTTGCCAATTAATAAGCACCGATATAACTCAAGATCCATTAGGTATTTAGGTTCCATCACTAAAACGAGTGCTCTGGGGTTACGTTTCATGCATATTACGTTTCTTCACTTAAATTTGTATTGTGCTTTTTATTTACTCGTCAAACTGAACAACATTAGTCACGCGACTTTTTAAAATAATTTTGTTTTTTAATTTTTATTACACTTTTAAGTTCATGCGAAGAAACAACGTAAAGCATAATGCTTGTTGTAGGCAATGTAGTTGTATTCTAGGATGGCGTACATTGATAGCAGTATTTCATCATCATCATCATCATCAGCCCGAAGACGTCCACTGCTGGACAAAGGCCTCCCCCTTAGAACGCCACAATGAACGACAACTCGCCACTTGCATCCACCGGTTTCCCGCTACTCTCACGATGTCGTCAGTCCACCTGGTGGGAGCAGTATTTAATTTGTATGAAATAGGAAAATATAAAGACTCCCTTATTTAACAAAATTGCTGAACAAATGTTGTTCAGTTTGACGAGTATGATCTATGTTTTAATGATTTGCTCGTATTACAGGAAACACCCGGTATTTAGACCGCAGCAACTTTTTTTTTTTTTTGTAAAACGAAACGTGAATCAAGTGTCACCCGCACCATGCTAGAATGAGAGCACTGTGCCCTTAGTGTAAGTTTTCGTTTACAAAATACGTCTCGATCGCGTTCGCGTTAAAATCTCAATTTGTATGCCAACACGAACAGCGCGTGTAGCGGAACGTTTGCGATGTTCGTGTTGCCATACAATTTGAGATTTTAACGCGAACGCGATCGAGACGTATTTTGTACCGAAAACTTACACTGAGGGCACTGAAGCTTCGTCTTCCGTGGTTGCCCATCGAGGACTTTCTACAACCACCTACACCCTCTTCACTAACAAGCAAAGTTGTAGCTCATGCACAAATACATTTAATAAAGTACTTCTTAAAATATCAAATCTAAAATGTCGTAACTTCAAGTGGAACACGTTTCCAACCTGCATTAATTAGAAGTTGTATTACACGTAAAAGACGTCCCAAAAGTTGTATTTTACGCAACAACTTTAATAAGATCGGAGTTCGTTCACTGGCTTTTTAGAGGTCCGTAAAAAGAAACATTTTTAGAAACGTTATTTAACCTCAGGGTGTTCTGGATTGTGAGTGCTTTTAACTACGCGTTAAAGTTAAATAATTCGAACCCTTAGTAGGGTTCATCATCATCATCATCTCAGGTGTAGGACGTCCACTGTTGGACATAGGCCTCCCCCATAGACCTCCAGTCGCTTCGGTTGGCAGCGGCCTGCATCCACCGTGAACCCGCGGCTTTAACCAGGTCATCCGTCCATCTCCATGGTGGACGTCCAACGCTGCGCTTGCCAATCCTAGGTCTCCATTCGAGAACTTTTCGGCCCCAACGGCCATCTGTTCTCCGTGCTATATTTATGGCCTGCCCATTGCCACTTCAACGAGCTAATTCACTTGACTACGAGTATGTCGGTGTCGGTTGTTCTTCTACGTATCTCCTCATTTCTGATTCGATCCCGTTAGTAGTAGGGTTAAAGTTATTCAAATTAAAAAGCATTTTTCTGTATGATAAATTAGAGACGTTATCAAGAACCGTTTTTCTAAAATTAAACCATCTAGGAACAAAAAAAAGCTGTGATGGCTTAGTGGTTTGACCTATGGCCCGCTCAAGCAAAGGGTTGAAAAACTTCTTTTAACATTGCAAGATTCTTCTAATTCTATGTTAGATTCTTCTTCGAATTTTTTATCTTCGACAGACAGCTCAGTTCATTGATAAAAACCGGTAATTACCTTTTTGGTGAAACGGAAAAGAACCAACAGCTTGAATTATAAAATTCTATTCTTTATAACCTATTCAAGTATTATAAAGACTAATAATGCTTTTGTGCGAAGGAAGTCGCGGGTAAAAGATTAATAATATTTATAAATTTAAATATTTTAGATTAATAATTCTACGGAACCGTAACGCTTAAACGAATGTTGTACAGTGTAAGTTTCGCAGTAGCGGGTTTTACCGAGAAAGTACCGTTAGTGCAGAACGAGCAATGAATAATTAGCGCGACCTCAGGCTAGTCCCGGGGAGCCGGCCCAGACGCAGACGCAGGCATGGGCAAGGTTACCGGTTTTTACGATAACTGATTTTCTTGTAATAAAAAAGTTTTTGAACCTGCATCCTAGTTATCAACGATGAGGTACTACCGATACACCCACGTTATCCCAAGTCAACCTAACCTGAAAATAATGTGTGATTGCAACGCAAAAATTGAAATTTTCTTTTTAAAAATATTACATTTTATTTTCAGATCTCTAGAACTTCTTGTAGGATAGAAAACTATCTTACAGTGGCAATGAACATTTACGTTTAGCAACCTAGAGAGTGAGAAGATGTAAGATAGGTATATTTTCCACCTCCACCACCGAAGTTAGCGTACTCCTTAGCACTGACGTCTCGCTTAACGATGACAGTGCAAAATCTAGCTTCTATTCTGAAAATAAAACTAAACTCTAACGACCTCCTCCCGATCCCTGGCACAGCAACACCGATTCACTGTATTGGTTTTTCACGTCAGCCATTCGCAGGGCTTTTATTGTTCGCATTCTTTTCCGCCATTTTGTAATTTCGACTGTCACGTTGAGCGAATCGGCTTTTCTCCGGTAAATCCCGGCATTCCGGCACTAGGTGTTCAAACACTTCAAAGCAGAGCTGGAATTGCGTTCTAAGGTTTCTCGGTGTAGAAGTTTGGACTTTGATTGTTGCCAAGTAAAGTCATATTTTGGTAGAAGCAGTTAAAGAGCGGGTCGTGAACATTGAATTGTATCACTGCCCATTTTGCTGAAGTCGGTATGATTAAGTTAAAATAATTAAAGTAAAAACTAAGAAACTCACTTAATAAAGTGTACTCGTAAATGTAACCGTGCCCTATTTCACGAAGCTACAAGCTACAATTTACAAGCGGCAGTCTTTGTTTAACAGTATGCATTGAAAAGAGGCTACCGCTTGTAAATTGTAGCTTCTTGAAATAGGGTACTGGGGGCCTACCATGATCTTTTCATAAACGATCCAAACGCAGAGCAGTTTCGATTTAGGCACCTAAACTGAATCGTCGAAATTGGTACCACGACGTTTATTTCTCAGAGCTGAGTCTCAATGGTTACAAGTGAATAAAAAGACCGATATTGTCTCTGGTTCCGAAACTGAAACGCTAAGTCGCGGAAGGGATGCCGCTATATGCAAACCAAATATTGTATACTAAAACCTCTTTATTTTGGAAAAACCATAACTCTATGTCATTCCGTGTTCTTAGCAACCGTTTTTGATTACAAATACAAATTTACGCTGTCACTAATCCATGAGAGTCTTTTCTCACTGAAAAATTAGTTTATCAATGAAGAGTTAAGAAGCACAATGTGTGAGGTACCTATGAAAAGTTATAAAACTTGAATAAAAGTTTAAAATTATGGAAATTTAAAAATATTCCAATTAAAACACTTAAAATTCCAAAAGAATTGACAGAATGAGTAACTTATACTGAATCGCTAAATTTGACACTGAAGCGATTCAATTCCCACTCAAGTTAAGCGTCATGGTACGAAAACCGCTTGGAAGTGAGTGAATGAAAATGTCTGTAACGCTGTCGCTAACCGTGTTTGAACTAAATCGCAAAAGTAACGTCGTGGTACGAAATAGCGATGCAGTTCAGTTTAGAGCCTAAACTGAATCGTATTAAGAGAGCGTGGTAGGCCCCCCAGGTGGGCCTCAAAAACGTTTCTAAGGATAAAGATTTGTTCACGAAACAAATTAATTGAGTACCTTTAGTTTTTTAGGATGGTCCATATTATATTTTTTATCGATAGTACACTAAGAATGTAGCTCACTCCTGTAGATATTTTTTTACACTTTCCGTTTTTTTTTAAATAAATTGAAACTTTATTTCGGCAAACCACATGTTTGGTGAGATTAATCGGTATTGTGCCTTGGTCTGTTTGATTTAAAAAAGGAGGTCGCATTGACAGCAGTGGTCAAATGTCGCCGTACGTCGTACGTATGTGTCCTTGTATGGCGACATTTGACAACTGACAGCTGCATGGATGGATGTGTCCGTTTTGTTACGAAAAGTATTAAGAAAAATTCGTAACAAAACGGACACATCCATACAACATTTTGGCGACACATCTGGAGACACTGTTTTTTCAATCTCGGAATCATGGACTGAGTCTACCTCCAAATTTTGTTGAAATCGGAGAGATAAACTCAGGGTACAACGGTAGATAGAAATGCCCAATGACGTCACAACACAGGAAATGCTATCTCATTTCAATTATGGCTTCAGGATGCTGTTGGGCTGCCCGATTCTGCAGTGCTTCAGGCATGTTTGCACTGGCTAGTACTGACGACTTCTACGCAATAATGCGAAAAAGACTTGTCTCTCTCTCTGCCAGCCCCAACCCCATCATGAGCACTGTGGCGGCCAGGTACGACTCCCCTTTTATGAGGCACTATGAGGCTGCCATGACTGCTAGGCGGTAAATATTTTGTTTTGTTTTGTATAACTTACTACATAGTCCATAACTATTTTATTATTTTAACGGTACTAACAAAGCTGGATAAATAAATGAATTATTATTATTTCACGCCACAAGTTCATCCCCGACGTTACCAACACACGATCACGCATCCGTTGCTGAACAATACGAATGTCGCACATTGTGTACAAGTTGTAAGGGCGAGTTTAAGATCCCAACCCACCGATAGATGGCGGTGTACGTCTTTTGTGTTATGGTAACGGCATGTTGTCCTAAATAGATAAAGGCTTACTGTTCGTTCATAAAATACTGTCACTGCTTGATTATCGTATTGTCAATCCGACTTGCAAGATTTGACTCGCACATACATAGTCAAAGTCAAAGTCGAAATATCTTTTCACTTCTCATGCTCGTAAACTTGGTATTTATGCTGGATCTAGGCGACATAAAATGTATTTTTATGCTCTAGTGCATAAAGTAAAATCTTCATCTTAGACCAAGGCAATTAGGTGTAAACAGCCACAAACAAAAAGTTTCTACATATATTTTTTAATAATTTGAATTTATATGAAACTAAGAATCAATCAAAATAGACCAATAAAACAAAAAATATAATTATTTTAAATGCATTACTATTAAATGTCCTATTTCCTCGCCATCGAAGTGAAAAGCGGAGTGAAAAACTCGAGCATTAAACCTATTTCTCCCTCGACGTGTCTATCCACCCTCGCCGTACCGGCTCGAGTGGCTATTTGAACGTCTCGGTTAAAATGGCTCGTTATATGCTCTTGTTGTGCAATCTACTATTATTCAATTTAGGCTATAACAAGCACTTATGAATGTCAAAAAGAATCTACCACTGATTCGGAAAAACCGCTGTTGTAAAGAACCAGGCAAGAAACTCAACGAGGTATATTATAGGTAGTACAGTCACCGGCACCAATATCTGACACAACAAGCGTGCATAAATATCTCTATTTCTAGGGCCGGAAAGACGTGTCAGATATTTTTGCACGCTCCGCTGTGGCAGATATTAATGCTGGTGACTGTACATACCCACCCTGTTTTAGTGATCTAAATTTTAAAATTGCTTAGTAGTTACAGATAATCCCCTGCAAACAAACAAAAGATGTATCTCTTTATTAGGTACATTATTAAGTTTAGAGTTTAGAAAAAAGCCGTGGTGGCCTAGTGGTTTGACCTATCGCCTCTCAAACAGAGGGTGGGTTCAAACCCCGGCTCGCACCTCTGAGTTTTTCGGAATTCATGTGCGGAATTACATTTGAAATTTTACCACGAGCTTTGCGGTGAAGGAAAACATCGTGAGGAAACCTGCACGAACCTGCGAAGCAATTCAATGGTGCGTGCGAAGTTCCCAATCCGCACTGGGCCCGCGTGGGAACTATGGCCCAAGCCCTCTTGTTCTGAGAGGAGGCCTGTGCCCAGCAGTGGGACGTATATAGGCTGGGATGATGATGATTAAGTTTAGATATGGTTCAATTATTTTAAAACCGGCACTGTAACCACTTTATTTTAGTTATGGTACCATTAGTAGCCAACCTACATACGCATAGACAACGGAGTCAAGGTTTGTTTTTTAAAGAACATATTAGACGACAGCTGTGCGTTGGCGGCGTGCCAGCGCGGTCGCTTTTATTAAAAACCGGTTAGTCCATAGATTAGAATATGCCGATTGAATTTTGAAAGGCACAAGCTGCTGTAAATTGTCTTTGGATCTGAGATACAGTACCTACCTATGACGTTTTACTTAGTTTATCTACATGCATATCATAACTTCCCTATTATATGTTCAGAAACGACTATCAAATGGCCTTTATTAAGAATCCTGGTATCTGCGGGTGCATCTTAATGTTCACATTAAAGTACAGTGCATCTTAATGTTTACATTAAAGTATCGGTAATACTTTTTTTAACAATGCATATCTGTACATATTGTAGAAAACTTATGACATGCATGTAGATAATAATTATTATTATAAATAAAACTTTAGTTTTTTATTATCTGTTTTATTTAAGCTTTGGTAGGTACTTCAAACTAGTTATCAGTAACACTAACTTAAAAATACAGGCCATATCTGAACATATTATAGAAAACTTATGATATGCATGTATATAAAGTTATGTATGCGGGTATACATAATTAGGCATTAAAACACTCGTGTCTGAAAACCACACTCGTACTTTAATGCCTCTCATTATGCACCAGCCACATAAATAACTATTTGTAACCCTATTGTATGTGTTGTTTCTTGTAATAAACATTTTTTTTTATTATTATTATATATCATAGGTACCTACAGAGAAATTATAGTGCGTGCAGTAGGTATAGCTGGTAAATTCAATATAATATGTAATACTAGCCGTTTCCCGCGACTCCGTCGCAAATTCGTTCATCCCGCGGGAACTATGCAATTTTCCGGGATAAAAAGTTTCTTATGTCCTTCTCCGGGATTCAAACTATCTGCATACCTAATTTCATTTAAATCGGTTCGATGATTTAGACGTGATGAAGTAACACGCAAACAGACTTACAAACTTTCGCATTCATAATATTAGTGGGACGAAGTACAGTTACCTGCATTAATATCTGCCACATCGGGCACGCAGAAATAATCTGACACGGCCTATCAGCTCTAGCACGATTTGTTGTAAAAATTTGAAATGTTAGCTTGGTTCGTTAGTTAACATCGGGTATGATGGTGAGCAGTTGTGTTTCTTTGATGACGCACTCTCATCACCGTCAGCGTAGTGTGGTGATGGTGTTAGGTGCGTTTGTCACGGGGTGGTGTCCGGGGAAGTTGTTAGAGTAAAGAAGAAGGCGGGAACAGGGCAGATAGTAATATTATTTAAGATAATAATAAAAGGGCACCTGCGGACAAACAGACGCGGTCTTAAGTATCTAAAGGTATGCTTTGAACACTGCATCAACAATTATAAAATACATAATTAATTATAGTCAAAATACCACAAACGGGACTTATCACGCTATATTACACAAGTAATATTTACCTCGACGTTTCGGCAACGTTACAGTTGCCGTGGTCACGAGTAGACACAGTTGTGGTATTTTGACTATGAGTGAGAATCACGAAAGTTTAAAACGTTATACATAATTAATCAACTTACGTTTCCGTGCCCAGTTCTTTATTTATATAATTCAATGGCACTGAAGTCCAGCAGTATTACAATAATGAACTTAAGAAACTTCCACTTTGGTCGGTGTAGCCAAAGAATGGCTCTGGCCATGGACCCTGTGGTGCTGGCGAAGAATGGAGAAAATTAGTCGGACAGGAAAGTCAACAATGGAGAGATGAGAACATTAATGGAAACAATAGAGAATCGGAGAGGGAAAATGATTGGTCATCTTATACGACATGATGAGTTCATAAATGTCATCTTAGAAAGAAAAGTGGAAGGGAAGCGAAAAAGAGGGAGACCGAGACTTGATTGTACAAAGCAAATAAAAGAGAAGGTAGCCGTCATGTCGTATAAGGAGGTTAAAGAGGCAGCTTTGAGTAGAGTAGGTACGAGTATTTTATTTATGCATCATAAAATAAAAATTATCGGTTATGTAAACACACACGTAAATTTCCAAATCTCCACAGAAATCAGGAAGCATTTATCTTGTTTCAATTGATTAATGTTGCCACAATCTTACCCCAAATTCCCGATGAGTAGCGCGTTATTCGTATGCTACCTATTAAAGCATTCCGGCCGTGTTCTGAATGCCAACACAACATACAACGGGATGACATATTATATCGCAACGAGGGTGCTGGGGGCTACCAGATCATATAATAAAATTTCCCGACAGTGTTACTGATTTCTTGTAAAATAATATCACATTACTTAGTTGGCTTTGTTATTTTTTTAGTTCTACTAGCTTTTGCCCGCGGCTTCGTTCGCGTGGTAATAGGTTATCGCGCGCTGTTCCCACTGGAACTATGTATTTTTCCAGGATAAAAGTAGCCTATGTCACTCTCGGGCCCATAAACTATCTCTATGCCAAAAATCACGTCGATCCGTCGCTCCGTTACGGCGTGAAAGACGGACTAACATACACATTTAACATATTTTGCAGGTGGTAGGACCTTGTGCAAGGTCCGCCCGGATTGCTACCACCATCTTGCTCGCTAATCCTGCCGTGAAGCAGCAGTGCTTGCACTGTTGTGTTTCGGCGTGGAGAGTAAGACAGCCGGTGAAATTACAGGCACTTGAGGTATCCCATCTTAGGCCTCTAGGTTGATAACGCATCTGCAATACCCCTGGTGTTGCAGATGTTTATGGGCGGTGGTGATCTCTTGCCATCAGGAGATCCACTTGCTCGTTTTCCATCCAGTAGAATTAAAAAAACATAAAAAAACACACAAACACACACACTTTCGCATTTATAATATTAGTATGGATTATGTCACGTTTTCTCTTTCAGGTTTAGCTGAGACACACTTAGCAATTTAGCATAAAGCTACTGTTACACATACCATTACTAGTATGCTAATAAACATGCTTATGAGCACGCCAGTAATGAGCGTGCTCATGGACTGTTTACAATTACTAGCAATAATCGTGCTAGTTTTGAGTATGCTCCTAAATAAACATGCTCAACACAAACACTCCGATACACATGCCTTTTGATAGCATGCTCTCTGCCAGTTCAAAGTCAGTGTTGCCGTGTTCTACGGTTTTCAGGCCAAAAAGTCTCAAAATGCTACGGCTGCAACCCTGTGGTCGTTACGGCTTTTCGCAAATTCAACGGTAATAAATTTATTAATTTATAACCATGACCCAAATCACTGATGTAGGTCGATCGGCGTCTAAGCTGAAGTGGGACTGGGCTGGCCATGTTTGCCGCATGCCAGACGAGCTTTGGGCCAAGATAACCAACGATTGGATGCCCACCAACTCGAAAAGGCGACCTGGCAGACCTAGGCGGCGATGGCGCGATGAACTGGACTTCTTCTTGAAGGACTGGCCCTTGTATGCAGGGGACAGAGAGCAGTGGAAGTATTGGGGGGAGGCCTTTGCTCAGCAGTGGGACAGAATAGGCTAACAATAATAATAATAATAACAAATTCACTTTTAGTAACTTTTCTTACCTTAATGTATAAGTTAAAAAAAAAAACTAATATTGTAATATCTCGTATTTCGACTACTCAAACCAAGTAGTTTCACTTACGTGCAATGCACGATGCGAGCCGTAAATTTCCCAACCCCACTTTGTCTTAAAAGACCTACCCCTTATTCATAAAACTTAACAAGCCTATCATCATCATCATCCCAGCCTATATACGTCCCACTGCTGGGCACAGGCCTCCTCTTCAGAACAAGAGGGCTTGGGCCATAGTTCCCACGCGGGCCCAGTGCGGATTGGGAACTTCACACCGCACCATTGAATTTGCTTCGCAGGTTTGTGCAGGTTTCCTCACGATGTTTTCCTTCACCGCAAAGCTCGTGGTAATTTCAAATGTAATTCCGCACATGAATTTCGAAAACTCAGAGGTGCGAGCGGGGTTTGAACCCACGACCCTCTGTTTGAGAGGCGATAGGTCAAACCGCTGGGACACCATAGGCCTACAATAATAGACATAAGGCTAACAATAATAATAATAATAACAAATTCACTTTGTAACTTTTCTTAAAAAAAACAAATATTGTAATTGTCTCATTTCGACTACTCAAACCAAGTAGTTTCACTTACGTGCAATGCACGATGCGAGCCGTAAATTTCCCAACCCCACTTTGTCTTAAAAGACCTAAACTTTAATTTATCACTGCTTCTCTGCAAGACGAACAAAATCCGACAAATTTCAGGGAAATTTCTGTCATCTGATAACCCCGCAGGGTTTCACCAAACAATGGAGAACACACAACTACATGTTATTATTACTATTCCCCCTGTGTTCATGACAGCTGAATTTTCGGTGAACGCAAGATTATAGCTTATCCGAGAAAGCCATCTGTGGGAATATGGCACTTTTTGAAACATCCGAACAGCCGTAGGTCAGAAGGAGTTATGTAAACATTGCGTCACTTTCTTTCTCTGAAAATCTTTTGGGGAATACACACCTCTATCTGGCAACATTACCTTACAGTGGAAAGCTGATTTTTTTTCTCATTTAATAAAGGAGGGGTATTTAAGAATCCTCAGATTTCAAATTTATAGCTTCATATTTTAGAAGTTAGAAGACTGTATATTTACGAAAATTTTAACCGATTCGACTGACTGATTTATGATTCTCAAAAACGGACTTACAGTAAATTAAATTTGACACGGAAAATAGAGCTTCAAAGTCAAAGTATCTTTACCTACGTTATAACACTTATAAACATTAAAGAATAGGTACTACGTTTAATGCTACATACAGAGAAGGAATTATAGATATTGGTGCTGGTGACTGTACTACGAACTATCTGACAGTACTTCAAACTGTATTATCACTATCTTTATCAGCCTTAAGTAGTCCACAGCTGGACATAGCTTAGGCTTCCCTCAAACGTCACTAAGACCTTTCTACGCCCGCATCGGACTCCTGACTTCAGATCTTCAGTCATCGTACCTACCCACGTACAGTCAACCAATTTGATTGGCCACCACAGAACCTTGTCATTGCGACATTTTACGTCATCCAATAACCATTGCTATAGAATAAACATACCAAAATTATTTACTATGGCAAGGTTCTATAATGGCCTAGAAATCAAATTGGTTGACTGTATGTACACGTACTTTAGAAAATTAATTAATTTCTTCCTCGTTCATTGTTCCGCCACAGTTTCCTCAGGCTTCGCGCAGTGCCTTTATAAATAGGTTCGCTTAATACATTCATATCGCTTTAATATCCAACGCCGGCTGTGCGCGTTCTCGACGCAATAAACTGAAATACTGAACACCAGGTGTGGGCCCTACCAAGGGTGTTTGTTAAATTATTTATTTTTTGGGTGCTGTGCTCTGATCGAGGCTAAGCCCCGCATCTTCTGGCTATCCCAATCAAACCATCCAATAATGATAAACTCAGGGTAATTAAAATACGATATTTGACTATTTTTTATTTACATTATAAATTAAAACTTGACAATGCATGTAACCGAACAGAAAAACAATTTTTAAGATATCTTTAAATAGAGCAGTATTATAAAGGTTTGAATTTCGTGATTAGACAGAGAAAGACTAACTTGCATGTGACGACAGTTTCAGAAAGAGACAGATATATAGATAATTTTGAAAAAATCGTTACAAATCCAATTTTCAACCGAATAAATGTTTCTTTTCGCTAAACATTGTCTGTTTATCTATATTTTTATAATAACATACAGGATATGGCAAATTTAACAGTTGTCAAATACTGTATTGTAAGATTTTCAAAATAAAAATCATACCAGCGAAACATGGTCCTTCCAGGTTCAGAAGGCTTTTACTAGCTTATTACTTCTTGTATCGCCTATTTGTGGCACTTTACTAATAGGTCTTATAATTAGGCTCAGAGTTGCTG
Organism: Choristoneura fumiferana; assembly: GCF_025370935.1. Taxonomy (NCBI): domain Eukaryota; kingdom Metazoa; phylum Arthropoda; class Insecta; order Lepidoptera; family Tortricidae; genus Choristoneura; species Choristoneura fumiferana. Next base: position 12,948,639 of record NC_133495.1, read on the forward strand.
AGCGGGCTATCGAGAGAGCTATGCTCGGAGTTTCTCTACGGGATCAAATCAGAAGTGAAGAGATACGTAAAAGAACGACGGTCATCGATATCTTCTTCTTTATCGGATACTCTTGGCAGAGCAGTCGTGGTCACGTAGCACGTCGAACAATGAGGGCTATCGCGTATGAATTCGCCGCTAGAGGCGCTAGTGTAGCATGAGGTCTCCGAAATGTCAAATCTTTAATTTTTGGGTGTTCTACGCGGGTTTATTTATAATTAGAATAATTTTGTGAATATTTTTCATTACCTGAAATTAATTATGGCAATTATGCGTTACGGGGCAATGAATGTCTGTGTTTTGAGACAGTTTTGTCTTTCGGAAGCTTTTGTCCTCCCTTTTTTCCCGAACAAAACGGGACTACGCAACACTGTGGTTGCTCGATATTTTTATGGTACGGTTTTGAGGTGTATTAAATATGATTATATTCTAAACTTTGTTTTCACGCCCGTAATAACAGACTTTGAAAGGCATACTTAAAAACCTCACGCAACAGTGGCGCCATCTAGAAAGACAAAAAACGATAGCCCTCATTCTACGCCAGTTCTCCCTGGCTGTCGCTTCTCTGGCGCAAGTGTTGAGAGGAGTATTTGTTAGGGCTTTTATCTGGTCAGTCCAGCGAGTCCAGCGCATGGGCAGCGTCATCGATATAGTCAAGCGAATTAGCTCGTTGTAGTGGCAATGGTCAGGCCATATAGCCGGAGAACAGGTAGCGGTTGGGGCCGAAAAGTTCTCAAATGGACCGCGGATCGACAAGCGCGGCGTAGGACGTCCACTAACGAGATCGACGGATAACCTGGTTAAAGCGAGGGTTCAAGGTGGATGCAGGCTGTTTCCAACCAAAGCAACTGCAGGTCCGTGGGGGAGGCCACGGCTGATATGTATTTATGTATGTAAACTCTTTATTGTCCAAAGGAAAGAAACAAAACACAATTGACAAACTTTGAGATACTTGTACAAAGGCGGATAAGATGATGATGGTGATGAAATCATCCTAACCTATGGCGCCCAAATATGGTCCTTCGAATAATTTATTGAATCGAGCGTTACTTTTTTTTTATATAAAATAGGCTTACGTTTGGCCTCAATCTCGCTTGATGGAAGGCGAAGATGAGGCCTAAGATGGTACCTACAAAATAAATGAAATAATAAACCATAAACAATTGCCTCGCTCACCCGCGACCTTACTATAGCTAAGTTTTTGCAACAATCGTTCTTTCATTCAGCGCCTCTGCCTCCACGCCGTAAAAGCTCACACACACTATCGCCACCAACTCACTACGCCGACGCGTTTCGAAGTCAACTGGAGTTCATCATCAGCAACACAACCGTTAAACACGCGTTGTTTAAACATTGTTGTGGTGAGGCTGAGCTGCATGATTACGACAGGAAGTCTAAGGAGAGGCCTATGTCCAACGGCGGACGTCCTACAGATGATATGGTCATGATAATAAGTATACCTACATTTTAATGCTGATCTCGAAGATAAGTCGAGTTTCAAGAGTAACTCTTGCTAAAGGAAAAAAATAGTGAAAGCTCCCACATCCTTTGAACTGAACACGGCCTGACTTATTAGGGTCCCACCCTGTATTCCGCCGTAACGACTCATCCTGTATACACAAACATTAAACACACTGTGAAGTGAATGAATGTAAAATAAATATACAGTTAACTTCGTTCATATAGTACATTGTCCAACGAGTGCATAAAAAGGGAGGCGTTTACCCGAGCCACAGGCGAGGGTTGATAGTAGAGTCGAGGGTAAAATGGGTTTTATTACTGACTTATGCTCACCTCGATTGTAAGGAAATTGAATGGGTGCCCCTTTGTTTGCATAACATTAATTGTCCTAATATGAATTCGCATAATAGATTTGGCATAACATAATTGTGCATAACAGCGAACTTGCATAATTATAAAGAAGTTTAACCATATTTAGCTTAAAATTGAAACCGGATAATTGAAATAGGCATAACATGTAAATATAACTTTAATTGTTATAAAATTAATTCGCATAATTTTATCAAGTGAGTGAATAAGCTTGGTCAGGGCAAAACCGACTCGGTTGGGTTAGGTTTAGAAGGCATAGGCGGGAGCGAAGTGTGTAAGCCTTCGACGTTAGGTATTTTTTTATAATAGCCCAATAATAGATATTTTCACATAGTACTTCTCTTCTAAGATCTAATCGAGTAAATAAAACAATATGGACAGTGAAAATAATTCTTGTACTTTTAGTAATAATGTTTCTTTTAATGTTACACTTTATATATTGCTTGACAAATTAAATTTAAAATTTCATTAAAAATAATTATTTTATGTTTATTTTATGTAATGTTTATGCAAAGTAATATTATGCTAATGAAATTCAGGCGAATTTACGGTTATGCCAATCCAAATTATGCGCATTTACATTATGCGTATTCGGTTATGCGAATTAATGATTAGACGAAATAACGCTATGCCAATTAAAATTAGGACAATTTACTTCTATTTCTGTATTAGCACACCACACTGACAGAGAGAGAGAGAGAGAGAGAGAGAGATACGGGCTAAACTACAGCATAAATAAATAGTAATTGTAATCGATCCTCCTCTCAATTCTGAACAAACTACCTTTCAGGTTTTCAGTTATTTAATGAACATCTTTTATACATAATCTTTATTATTTTGACATTATTTTTCATTGATTTTTAATACAATAAAGCGTGACTTCTTCCATATTTTTGGGTATTAATATATCCCGTATCAGTTCCCAACAATAATGGTAACCCTAGCCATACTTTAATTGATTTGCTAAGATAATAATTTGCTCGACCTCTCTGTACTGGGTAATAGATTATAAGCTTACTAAATAATAGCTCCGTATCGATGAACGAACCTCTGAAGACTCGAAATCCGATTAACATAGTATGTACGTGTTTACAGTGCCCTTAGTGTAAGTTTTCGGTTACAAAATGCGTCTCGATCGCGTTCGCGTTAAAATCTCAATTTATATGGAAACACGAACAGCGCCTCTAGCGGAACGTTTGCGATGTTCGTGTTTCCATACAAATTGAGATTTTAACGCGAACGCGAACGAGACGCATTTTGTAACCGAAAACTTACACTAAGGGCACAGGTCTCTAAACATTACACCGTATCATACTATGCCCGTAATAGTAACGTGTCGGCCAAAAATAAGTATATTATTTTTTTCGAAAAAAATATGAGACTACGCCCACTAGGACGTTTCGTAACCATCCGTCGTCGTCGCGTGTCATGTATGCGTTTGACATTACGTCCCTGATACGATCCTGTTACGGTCATGGTCTTTATACTATTCGATGTTATTCTCCATCTAATGTATTTTTATGTGTAAATCTCTCTCTCTCTCTATATCTCAATTATGGTATGCACTATAGCGCATTATGCGCACAGACAATTAATATCAAGTACCCCTAATTTCTATCAACCAAAATAATAAGTAAACTCTATTTTTTCTAACATGATTTAAATGACACATGATGATTATGTAGCTTTGTAATGCAGTAACTATTTTTTTATTTTTTCCAACAGAGATAAATTATAATGCTTGAAAAAATGAAATCACAAAACACTGTTTAAAACTGAGCTGATTATTCAAATATGAACAAATTTGCTAATTGTTGTTACTGCGTAGGCACTATCTTTCCTTAATTAACGCCTTTACAGTGTTGTCTCAATAGGCCGTAAGTACTAAAGGTGGGGGTAATCGGTAGAAATAAAAGCAGTAAAATAAACTTACTATTGATTTGCAAGACTGTTCGGCAGAGTCGGAAAGTGACACTGCCAAGTTATGAATAATTGTATATTTTAAAATAAAAATAAAAACTTTCAGTTCGAAAGCGTAACGTTTACCAACAATACATTGCTATTGACACTTTTAGCACTAGGTAATGCAAAAATATCGATAGAGTTAACAGTAGGAGGGACTCTAGTTATATTAGTTTGGCATCTGTCATTTGAACCATGTTATAAAAAAATAGATTATGACTGAAAATATGAATATCATGTCTGAAAGTTCATTGCTCAGGCTATCGTAGCGAATGCTCATGAATAAGGACCGCGGATTGTCTAAAGTATGTCTGGCAATAAAGACCATATTTTACATAAATGAGCGCTCGTTTTCATATTTTAACATGTCTGAGAGTAAAAAAAATCTTTGAATTTTCCATTTTCTTGAACATTTCAATTTAGTACAAGCAGCAAAAGTTAAAATCCTACTTTTGTGATAAATTCTAAACTTATTCTTTCACGTTTTTTCTTAAAAGTTTTTTTTTACTTAGCTTGTAGTGGGTCCCACTACTGGGCAAAAGCCTCCCCTCTCTTCTTCCACTGATCCCTACTTTTGGTCGAATCTTGTCAATGGGGCTAGAGACGGTCCAAGTCGTCCCGCCATCGCCTCCTAGGTCTACCTCTGCTCCGGGGTCCGTCACAGGGAACCCAATCGGAGATAACTTTGGCCCAGCGATCCGGATACATACTACAAACGTATCCCGCCCAGTCCCATTTTACACACACACACACACACACACACACACACACACACACACACACACGCACGCACACAAACATGACGCCTATATTCCCAAATGGGGTAGGCAGAGCACACGAAACGTTACCGCTTCGGAGCCACTTTTAGCAATTTTAGGTTTTAAGTTTGACAAAAACGGTCTCCATCCCCACATCGACAATTTGAGTTCTGGAGCGCGGGTCGTTGTTTCTGATTTATCAGGACTACGAACACTTAGGATACTGCGCTCCATGGCCCGCTGGCAAACCTTGAGTCTGGACTTCTGAGCCTCAGTCAACGACCAGGTCTGAGCGCCGTAAGTAGGATGGGCAGGATACACATATCGACCAGCTTAGTTAGTAAACGAATTTAGTTTCAATTTTATCTCGATATTTCTATGGGATCTAACTGTGAACCATAGATAAAATTTTAACCTCTATACACCGTGTTATAAGAACATATTGTAAAATTCTTAAAATTAAAGAATAACATACAAGTGATACATACGAGAGACATCAAACACACTCACTTCTTTAACCTTCTTTTGTCATTAATATGTATTAATCAAAACCAATTTATATTTAACCGCAAATAATATAATTAATTTAATTTAATTTAATCTGCGACAGCTTCAAGCCGGCAATTGGCGTGAAGTTGTGCAGGATCGGGTTGTGGCAAGCTCTCGTTTCGGAGGCCAAGACTCATTTTGGGTCACTGAGCCAAACTAGTTAGTTTTAGTTTTTTTTAATTTATAATTTTCTTTTAAACAATATGATGAGTAAGGCCACTATTTTCTTAGAGAAACTGACTTAATTTGTTGTTCCCTTAAAGTTAACGAAAATCAAAAATAGCACGCTGTATGTCCATACTTATAAAATTTTGCATGGCTGTTCTTTATGCCATTTATAACAAAAATACCCATTTTAAGAGATAAGAAGCCACGTTGTGACGTGGCTTCTTATCAGTTCTACAGAACCAAACGCTCATTTACGAAGGTGCCTCCAAAACGTTTAATTACCTTGACATTATCATAACAGACCCCTAATACATTTGGAGATCGGTCGCCGGATTGCGAAATAAAAGAAGAATTAGGGCCCACGATTAGATTAAAAGGGTTCTGCCCTTTAAGCACTATTAGGTATTTATTGTAGCCTAGATCAGATACGTATTTCGATCAAGAATATTGACTCACTAAATTCTATGGTTTAGCCCATGTGAAGGAACAAAATAAGTTTTTGTTAAAAATTATACTTTAAATACAAGCTTTTTTGGAGATAAAACTACGGCATGACATATCAGATAATGTATTGTCACCAGATATATAGGTATTACATATTTATCCCAAATTTCAAGTCAATCCGACCACAGACAGGAAGTGGGTCAAATTTAACTTGCAAAATTCGACCCGTACCTACATCCATACTAATATTATAAATGTGGAAGTGTGTGTGTTTGTATGTTTGTCCGTCCTTCACGACGAAACGGAGCGACGGATCGACGTGTTTTTTGGCATAGAGATAGTTTATGGGCCAGAGAGACACAAAGGCTCCCTTTTATCCCGGAAAATGTACAGTTCCCGTGGGAACAGCGCGCGATAACCGAATCCCACGCGGGCGAAGCCGCGGGCAAAAGCTATTACTTAAATAAATTCAAGTTAAATGCTTGTAAAATATGTATGTAATAGTAAATACTTATTGTACATCAAAATATCAACAAAACGTACAAGGCGAACTTATCCCTTAAAGTCTAGTTTCTTATCTCGAAGAATTAAATTTTGAGTGTATATCTGTGATACTTTAACAAATTAGGGAAAGTTAAATAAAAGCTTGTAATTTACAAGAATTGCCCGCGTAATGGTATCAGATAGACCCAAATTTTATCCAAATCATCATCATCATCACACTCTATTACGTCTGACTACTGAGAACAAGCCTCCTCTACAAACGAGAGCACTTTGGTCGTAGTTCCCACGCGAGGCGAGACCCGTGCGGGTTGGGAATGTAACAAAAATTCAAGTAAAAAGTAAAGTAAAGTACGTAAGTATGCTTACTATGTCTGGTGTACAATAAAGTCTTTGTATTGTATTGTATTGTAAAATAAAAGAGTTCAAAGAACGGTAATGAATTTCCTTATTAAATAATATAGTTCGGGTATTTCAAGCCAAAAGAGTCCAGAATAAAACAACTTAAAAGCACTTGAATAGGCAGTATGGAAAACTAAAGGCATAAATAAAAAGTTAGCAGAAAAATACGGTGCAGCTTTATTTTTCACTATTCATAAGCAGCCTTTGCTTGCCCTTTTCATTTCTTGCGCTTTTGAAAACTTAATTCTGATATATTTTCTAGAAAACATCTTCTTTTCCCGTTAAACTACTTATCAACAGTACTATAGTCGTTCCAATCGTTTATTTAACTTTTGACAGATCACGCACGTGAAGTTTTACAATAATTTTCGGTACAATGTACTACAGAGAATACCGTACTTCATGGACGGGTACCGCCCACTTAGTGATTTCCCATTCGTAATGAATGACCATAGACTATAAAAACTGTTTGAAGTAAAACGCATTTTATAAATAAACATACATTTAAAATTATTGTGATCATTTTATATCAAAATCATTTAAAAATAATAAATACATTAATATGCCTTTGAAAAAGCCGTGGTGGCCTATTGACCTATCGCCTCTCAAACAGATGTGGTTAAACCCCGGCTCGACCTCTGTTGTTAATTATTGCGGAATTTGAATTTAAAGCTTTGCGGTAAAACATCGTTGAGGAAACCTGCACAAAATCGAAGCAATTCAATGGTGCGTGTGAAGTTCCCAACGCATCGCGTAACTATAGAAGCCCTCTTGTTCTGAGAGGAGGCTGTGCCCAGCAGTGGGACGTATATAGGCTGGGATGATGATGATTGATGATATGCCTTTAGGGGTTAAAAAGTTAAAACAACTTAAATACGCACTGTAATACTATTTTTTAATTATGCCTACACGGGCGTCTCGTTGTGAGTGACCACTGACCACAAACAGGCGTCGCTGCCGCGTCCAGTTTTGCCGCTTCATAATTGACAAATTACTAAATTACCGTCGGATGTGATAAACATATTAACTTAACTAAATGCTTTATTATTTATATCCAAAGGTAAGATAAAGTAACTTAAACACCTGTGAATGTTTATAAAACAATGCAAAATGTCGAGCAAAACTATAATATGAATGTGTTGAATCGATTAAAACTTCTTCATGAATAAAATCGATTGTTAAAAGAATTCGAATCAGTAACGCATCAGGGCATCACTATTTTAATTAGTACTCGAGCTGTCAAAAGTTAAATAAACGATTGGAACAATTATAAAAGTACTTTATCAAAAAGCTTAAGCTCTAAACTCTTTCTTTCAAAAATTGTAGCAAAGTAGAAAGTAGGTATTATTTTTTAATATTATTTGTTGTTATTAGAAGAAAGCTTGCTCATTCAAATTAAAGAGTTTTTAATAAAAAAAAATGTTTTTGGTTGCACCGGACAGTTGTAATACTGAGTCAACCCACTGTTATTTTGCAATACAATGTCAACTGTTAAAATTATATTCTAAGGGTTGACATTGTAGGCCGAATTAATCAGGGCTGACTTGACGACTATTGCATAACAGCGTCCAGTTGTCAGTCACTTGGTTCCCCGTTTATAGCCATCATACATAACTAGCACTGAAAGGGGTTGAATATTTCCCACTTTAATAAGATTTCGGTAATAATTGGTTCCTTTAAGAGCTCTGCCTCTCTGGGACCGTTTACCTTTACTTTTCCGAATTTCATTTGCCCGAATTTCACTTGTCATACCAATGTTTGCCATAAAATATATAGAACCGTGCTGTTTTCAGGATTTTTTTAATGTTTATATCAACTCTGAAGAAATTAGTATTTCAAAAATAAATTACTTTATGGCAAATGAAAATTCTAGAAAACGATACATTCGGGCATATGAAGTTCGGGCAAACGATAGAGAACCCTCTGGGACGCCATGGCGACATCGCCAGCGACCCAAGCATGGCTACCTCCAAATTGAAAAGTCATGGCATCCAAAGGTCGCCAAACAGAATATCCATGGCTACCCTCCAGTCAGTTCAACGAAGTTTTAAAGAATAGACGCACTTAGATTAATGTGGGGTAAACGTACAAAGTGGGTACACTTACCACTACACAATCCCATACATATTGCGTGCCTGTAACGAACAATTTAAAGTGTGTGCCAAATGCGCTCAATGTACATATTGCCTGAGAGTGATACCCCCCCCCCCCCACCCACCAGATGGGTTATTACTGGAGCAAGCTAAGCAGCACGCTTCGTCTTGTCATAATACATATTGTTTTGGTCGACAAAAATTACATGTTCAATATTTTATCAAATCTAAAGAACTAACGGACTAACGAGATTTTTTTCCCCAGGGCGGCTCCAGAACGACACTGCACTATAACCTAACCTAAGCTAATAGGTTAATTATTTTTTTGTTGTCAGTCAGAAGGAAAAGATTAAATTTTATAAATGAAAGGTTAAAATTCGAACGAGTACTATCGCTCTACTAACATTATTTGCTGCATAAGCTCTCTGAACTCTTAACGACAGCCAATTTAGATGAAATACGCGATTAGATGCGGCTAAAATATTGAAGGAAAAATTATTGGCAAATACGGTTGTAAAAGATTGCCTAGAAGAGATTGCTCTGATGTTATAAGGGCGTCTATTGCTTACCTAGTATATTTTCTCCAGGTACCTTTTTTATGGTTTTCTGTGTGTCGTGTGAACAATAAAGAGCTTTGTGTTATATTATAGTTTCATGTTTTTGCGGTCATTTTTTAAACGGTATTTTTAGTACAATGTTTCAGAGTTTTCCAAATAGTTATTATTCTTCTTCTTTCATAAATTAAGACCGTGACCGGATCTTTCTCTTCAGAACGTCTTCGATTTGATCATGGTATATTCGAATAATAGAATACTATTTTTTCTCAGGAAATTACTTAATCGGGCATATTTAGGCAAAGCTATGCGCAGGGGCGGCCTAGCGCAAACCTCCATGACAACGTCAGTTCTCTGTATATTTTGTCGCCTAACCGATCATGACAAAGAGTATTTAGTACCTATTGTCACAATGCACATAGGCGATCGCTGACATCTTAGTTAGCTCAGTGTAAGCTAGATGGCGCTTACTTCAATAGGGGATCTCTGAGCAGAATGGCGGACGAACTCTAGAGGTCGCCACGCGTAGTTTTCTCTTGACTTATTTATTACGTAATAATATGTATTTACTATATTATTTATTACTTTACTTATTATTTTATAAAAGTAGGCATTTATTACACTCATTTACTACACGAGTTTGTACGACTAAATATATCTATAACCAACTCACCCTTGACCGTTTTTGTCGGCCAGGGGGGTGCTGTCGATTCAGCTGTGACCGGGGGAATTCTAACTGTAATATTCTCTCGCCCTTAAAAGCTGAAGCACAGCTGTAAAACACACATTCAACAGCTCAAACTACACTAAACAGCTCCCTCGAAAGCTCCATACGCCCAGACTGGTAAGTTCTCCGATATTTAACTCTTGTGTTTTTCTGTGTATTTATTTAATATTTTCTTTATAATTTTAACTGTGTGTAATTGAACTGAAGGCTTCCCCTGGCCAGGGAATCTTTTTATCACATTTCTTTACTTAATATTTTAACACTTGTTAATTTCTCTCATCCGTTGTTATAAACTCAGAACTATGTTAATGCTTATTACTTTTATGCAACGGATGCGTACCGGTGTTAAAATAATTTCAACTCAGCTAAGTAACGTTTAATTTCAAATGTAATCCTCTAACGGTATTTGTGAACTGTTGTATTTCAAATTTTACGGTCACTTAGGCTATTTATTTTACCTTTTGTTTTTTAAAAATAATTATATAAAATTAGAATCACTTTCCTTTGCCTGCCTGTAACTCCGTATGATTGTCCTTGCCACTCACTGCAATTCAGCTCGCCCTAGAGTTGGGGCATCGCTGCAGAGGAGTGACTGGCAAACAATCTAGCACTGGACCACAACTGACACCACCTATTTTGCAGGGCACCTTTGTACGGCTTACAAACTTCGTACGGCTTACACCTTTCTCTCACGGCTCAGGCGGCTCCTTTACGCCCTAACCTGACACTAAGCCCTGACGCCTTAACTTCGGAGTACCTGCACAATCCTTCCTGGACTCGTCCAAGACCCTGATCGCTCCTGCGTGGAACACTTGTCCAGGCTGCTCGTCCTGCCGCCCTAAGGCCCCTTTTGACCTCGGCACCGCACGACGACCCACTCAGCTGGACCAGGCCCCCCTGCTGTGGCCAGCCTCTTCGCTCCGGGTTCTTCTCTCCGACTCAGGGAAGTGTAGGCCAGTGAGACCGAATAATCAGAACCACCTCTCAATAAAATCTCTGAACTCACTACCTGAGATTCTCGTAATACTTTTACTTTAAATTTTGTCAAACTAGGCCTGTTATTTTTTGTCTTCAATTTTTAATTTAAAAATTATTAAAAAGTCTTATTTTTTCTCAAAGAATAACTTACTAGCCTCCTTTAAGGTCAAACCTCCCTCAAGAGGTCTGCCCTTGACACTATATAGAAATCATGATATTTTATTAGTAACAAAATAACATTATTATAAACGTTTAAAACTTACGTGATTCTCACCCATAGTCAACATACCATAAACAGGACTTATCACGCTATTTTTACACGAGTAATATTTACTCGACGTTTCGGCAACGTTACAGTGGCCGTGGTCACGAGTAGACTGGTCCCACCGTACCAACGTGGCCAACGTGGTCGTCGTGACCACGGCAACTGTAACGTTGCCGAAACGTCGAGGTAAATTACTCGTGTAAAAATAGCGTGATAAGTCCCGTTTATGGTATTTTGACTAAAATAACATTATATTTACATCGATTGTAACGATAGAGCTATATTTCCAAAAATGTAATTGAAATAATATGATATTAGCATTTAAGTTACTTAAAAAACTGTTTACGGTTTTGTGCTAGCGCTGCACTCTGACAGCAGCCAATTGCAGTAATATTCCCTGTTGCGTATGAATTCGCCACTAGAGGCGCTAGTGTAGCGTGAGGTCTCCGAAATGTCAAATCTCATAGTTTTTGGGTGAGCTACGCGGGTTTATTTATAATTAGAATAATTTTGTGAATATTTTGCAATATCTGAAATTAATTATGGCAAATATGCGTTCCGGGGCAATGAATGTCTGTGTTTTGAGACAGTTTTGCCTTTCGGAAACCTTTGTCCTCCCTTTTTTCCGAACAAAACGGGGACTATGCAACACTGTGGCATGCTCGATATTTTTATGGTACGGTTTTAATGTGTATTGAAAATGATTTTAATCTAAACATTGTTTTCACGCCCGTAATAACAGACTTTGAAAGCCATACTTAAAAACCTCACGCAACAGTGCGCCATCTAGTGAGACAAAAAACGATAGCCCTCATTGCAAACAATTACCGTATCTAAATAAAACTTCTTCTAAGCGAGGAGGTGAGAAAAAAAAGCTGGCACAGCGTTCTCCCATAGGGTAGGCAACATAAATTGGGAATGGGCGTGTCGGGAGGCGGTCGGCGCGGTGATAAACGAAGGTGGCAGGGTGTATAACTCTCATTTGTTTTCGCTTGTTAAATTAAGAAGTGTATTAAACAAAGAAATTGTTTTGTGCAACTATGGGAAAAAAGAATGAGAAAAGTTTTTTTAAATCACATTTAAAACTCCCCCCTCTCTAATATGGAGTTTAATTACCTACGTACAGACTATAGTTATGTTTGTCTATGACACTTCTAAAATTCAGTTTGTTTCAAAAACTAGAAAAATCAAATACATCCCAAGCGAAATAACTTTGGCACATTAAGGGGCTGTTTCACCATCCATTGATAAGCGTTAACTGACGGTTAAATGTGATGCCGTCTCCGTCTATTCGAACAAAACAAATAGAGACGGCATCACACCTAACCGCCAATTAACACTAATCAATGGATGGTGAAACAGCCCCTTAAAATATCTTAATCACAACGAACAACGCATATTCTTATTATTGAACTTGGCTCTCATTTTACACGGGATATTGGATTATTTTACATACCCTATGTCACTCCGACAATTACGACAACTCTTATGATATCTCGCCCAGCTGTGTTTAAGCTATAGAGGAGACCAAAGAACTGACCTACCTAACATACTCGTACATTCGAAAAATAACCCTCTTTTTCTTCGAGCAGTCTGTATCGACATTTTTATTCAATAGCGTGCAACTACACAAAGTAGCACTAAAGCTCGCCGAGTGCTCGTCACGCTGTCAGCGGTAGCGATATAAACGACTGGCGCGGGATAGCGTGTTGGCTTGTGTGATTGATGGGACTACACTGTAGCGATGTACAGTGTAGTTACTCAATAGTAACCTACTCGTACTGTACCTACAGAACTGTGGAAGGAAATCCTACTAATATTATAAATGCGAAAAATAGTGTGTGTGTGTGTGTGTGTGTGTGAGTCATCATCATCAGCAGCCTACAGCAGTCCACTGCTGGACATAGGCCTCTTCCATGGCGCGGCCACAACACTGTCTTCGTACGTTATGTATTCAATAGAGTGTTACTTCACTAAGTAGCACTAAAGCTTGCCGAGTGCTCATCACGCTGTCAGCCGGTAGCGATATAAAGGACCGGCGCGGGATAGCGTGTTGGCTTATGTGATTGATGGGACTACATACATACGTGCTATACAGTGCACACTGGGTTACAGTCAAAGAAATTATTTATAAGTACTTGTTGCTATTACTAGCCTAAAATTATTGTACATATTTGAGTTTGATATCGAATACCAATGATATTTATCTTTTTCTTTGACAGTGACCAAAATTTCAATGGTCGCCTTTTTTACGCTTTATTTTTGACAGTACGCCCATGGCAACCAACAGCTTGGTATAAACGTAATTTAATACGGTATTTGATCTTTTTTGTTCATTTTTTACATAAAGCTAAAAGCTTCATTTTTTAATTCAAGCTTGCATGATATCGAACAGAAAAACATTTTTTAAGCTATCTTTAAATATTTAACAGAGTGGTTTAAAATTCAAAATTAGACAGAGAAAGACTTGCATTTGACGTCACACGCAAGTAGTGCTATACTTGCTGCATAGAGAATAGCGTTTTAGACAAGGACAGATATGTAGATTTAAAAAAAAAAACCAGCTGAATTAATTTTTCTCTTCGCTAAACATTATATGTACCTATATCTATATTTTATTATAATATACAGGATATGGCAAATTCAAAAGTTGTCAAATAACTAAGCAGTGAGACAAGAGACCCGGTTACGGACGCCAACATCATAATACTACCATAATCTTTCAGTTTTTTTTTATGATAGGGAGGCAAATTAGCAAATGGACCATCTGATGGACAATGATGTCATCGTAGTCAAAATGCCATATACGGGGCTGATCACGCTATTTTTACACAAGTAATATTTACCTCGACGTTTCAGCAACGTTACAGTTGCCGTGGTCACGAGTAGACTCACGTCACGTCAAGGTAAATATTTCTTGTGTAAAAATAGCGTCATAAGTCCCGTATATGGTATTTTGACTATGAGTGACAATCACGAAAGTTTAAAACGTTATAATGATGTCATCAGTTGTGTTATTTATTTATTCCCCTTAATGGCGGCCATAAGTCTTGGGCCAATGTCAGTTAAATTAAAGATAAATATATTCTTCTTATTCATGTTGTACGGCGATTGTAGTTTTTGCAACTTGATAGCAAAATTCCAGAAACCACGCGGAGACAACTTGCGCATTAAAAAATGTCAGACACGAGAGCAATAAAGAATTTTGTGATCACTGTTCACTGTTAAGGTTAATCGCCGCATAAAACACTATCAAAATTATACTTCAACTAGCCAAAGAAGCAGAAATACCAAAATTAGATATCGTCTACATCCGCCATGTTCAAACGCTACAAATCGAATCACTAATGATGATAATTATTTGACAGCTTACCTAGTGCCAGACATAGCACAGCTAGTGTTGTCATTGACCCTCAGGCCGCCAGGGCCCTCCGCCCTCATTCGCGAGCACTCTAACACCATCAATGCGCTCTCATGCCACTCCGTGCCACGGCTGGGCGAAGGTTCCACTTTATATCTTGAATTGACTGACACTAAATGCACTGCAATCACTTTTTACGCACTGTTTGCACTATCACTAAACTTGTCACTGGATGATGTAGATATTTTCAACAGTTATCTGAAACAAAAGAGGGATAGGTTAGTTAACATATAAATATTATAGTAGTCCCAAACCACACGGCGGCCACGACGTACAGAATACGCGTTCTTGAATCCACATAAGCACGACGACGACTGTACACGCGTCAATGTGTGCGTAAGATAGGTATACAGGGCTGACTACCGCAAAACCCTATAATATAAGTACTACCAATGACATTTAAAGGTACTTTTATGTAGGTAGGTATGGCTTAGATATGTGCAAATAAATGTAATCGTTAATTACCTATTTATTTAAACCTACTTAAAATGTGTCTGTCTGTGTATATACCTAAGCATTATTATTTTGAATTACAATAGATATACGACTACAAACTTAAACGAATTATTCGGTAGTTATTTATTTCATGTATTAATCGCGATAATTTCAGAAATCATTATTTATTTAAAAAAGGAAGTAGGTAGGGTACCGTTATCATTTCGCAAAACTATTGCTACCGAACTTATTGCCGTCGCGTTGTGCACTTGAGGGTTGGGACAACTCGAATCGGTGCGGGGCGGAGCGTGGCCATTCTGTACGTTAGTAATATTATATAAGTATTCTGTGCCCAAACTAAGCAAAGCTTTTACTGTGGTTACTAGACTGAGCAACGGACTTACATACATACATTTAAAGACAAACACATTATGTAACATAAATATCATGCATATTAAAAATTGAATTATTAAATAAATTATTGTGAAAATTTGGTTAAGTATAAAGATGACATCATAAAGGTAAAAATAGCGGACAAGGGCGAATCGCAATCGCGCACCGAGGGTTCCGTGAAAATTTGTGTTACACCCAACCCATTGTCAGCAGAGTACTCCTAAGCAAATTGTACGCAATGTGAGTTCATTTTAGACGGTTACTGACGTAGACAGATTGACATAAAAAAAACATTTTTTTTTTATTCGTTGTGTGTGTTTACAAGAGCTACTTTCATACCTTTTTAAGTTTTTAAGACTATGGAAGTGCTCTAAACGTTCTTACGAAAAAACCTATGGGTATAAATAATAGGTGAATTAAAAGAATGCGGAAAAGGGAACAAAATTAATTCAAACTAATAATGACGAAGCTTTTTCACGAACCATTTTCGAGCAAAATTACGTTATAAAGTCTGTAATTGAATCAAATTTCAAAAGGGGCAAACATTAAAAATATCATTACGCTTTCTTTACTTTGGATTTTCATAAGGAAAATTTGTTTTGATTGGATTTGCAAGTCTCCCCTTTCAAGTAAAAACAAAGAGATTTTGGAATCATTGGCCGACGGTTTTTTTTTCGCTAACCAAATGTTAGTTGTTACAGCAAAATGTGTTTGCCTGTGGCTGGTTATGTCAACTGTCAAAGTGACAGCTAGGTTTTTTTAAGTTTTAATACGGTTTAAGTTTTAAAAAGGACAAGACAAATATGACATTTCATTACGTAGATAGTGACAGTAGGTTTATTGTTAAAAACAAACATAATATAACATAATTAAACTATAGATAGAAAATTTGGCCTAAATCGCCGTCAATGGGTAAGGTGCCCAGAAGGCTGGCCCTATTTCCTCGTTGTATAGCGATACTTATACGCTGTGCGAAATAGTGGCCAGCCCTCTGGTCGCCCGAGGCCTCTATTAGGCGCGTCGACAAATCTTTATACAGCCGACGCGCACTTGGCCCCCAAGGCCCCAAGGTTTCAACACCAAATGCCGCAAACATGTAGCTGGTTCCCAGGGCGGCATATTTGCGGCGTTTGAGGCTTTCAGCCGAAGATGCCGCAGCGCCAGCGGTGACGCTGGTGCTTGGAACATGGGACGGTGCTAGGGTATCAACGCAAGTGGCATCCCAAACTAGCGGCCGACCCATGCTCCGTAGATAGTTGAATCCCGAAAATAATAGTAGGTAGGTAACTTATAGATATGCCACATATTTATTTCACTGATTCTACGGAATCAAAATGTACCATAATATGGTACGTTTATAAAATAATAATTAGGTATATAATAAAAAAAGTTACTACAATCTCTATAGGGATTTTGTCAAATCCCAAAATTCCTTTTCAACTGCAAGACGTATGTTCTTAGAGTAGGTACCACGAGCGAAGCCGCGGGCACAAACAACCATATTTTTTTTAAAGCTTACATTTCTAAGCACAGACTCACGCAAGAACTGTTACTTTATGTTTTCTAAATCGGGCGCTAGCTGGCAGTCGTGGGCACTCGCTGGCACTTCACTGGCACTCCATGGCACTCCACTGGCACTTTCTAGCACTCCACACGGCGCCCTGAGAGGCCATTAAAGTCCCAGACGGGCTTTGATTTCTATGGAAATTTTACATACCGTTTGAAATCATGAGTATAGATTTTGGACGCGCACAGGTATGAGTCTAGTTACATAATATTATCCTAGTAATACTATTACTTATTAGGGTAAATGTGAAAGTATGTGCGAGTGTGTGTTTGGTTACCCCTTCAAGGTAGAACAGCTGGACTGATTTTAATGAAATTTGGTATGTAAATAGTTGGAAGTCTGGATTTTCATCCCAATATCCCCACGCGATCGGGTTAAAATCCCGAAATCTCAACCGCTGGGTTTAGAGTCATGATTTTTGTCACATTTGTTTTTAGTGCAACGCCAATGAAGCAAAAACCGGCCAAGCGCGAGTCGGACTCGCGCACGAAGGGTTCCGTACCATATATACAACATTCATTAGACATTAGCAAAAAATGTCAAAAAATCACGTTTGCTGTTTAGGAGCACCCCTTAAATAAGAGTATTTATTTTATTTGGTTTTTAGTATTTGTTGTTATAACGGCTACAGTTATAATAATAATAATAATAATACACTCATTTATTTCGGGCAACTTGGCCCACACAATAAATACCTTACAGACTAACATACACATTTACACATACACATACACAATTTGTGAGCATTTCAACTGTCTAACTATCACGGTTCATGAGATACAGCCTGGTGACAGACGGACGGATGGACAGCAAAGTCTTAGTTATAGGGTTTCCGTTTTTAACCTTTGGGTACGGAACCCTGAAAAACAAGTAGAAGTGGGCTACCAAAATTTCAACCGTTGCAAGATTAACGTCACGAAATTTGGCGCGATGTAAGTTTTGGGCAAATCTCACGGGAAATTTTGGGAATTACCGAAATTTCCACTCAGCCAAGATCAAACCTCGGGATCAAACTAAAGCCTGTATAAATACTTTTTATTAAAACAGATAAAGGTACATTTTAAAGGTAGGAAAAAGGTGACTTCGTCTCCATACCTTTTTACATAGCGAGCTCGTGTTGTCTGTATTGTGTAAACACAGCCAATGCCTTCGTCAGTCAATTAAGATTGAGATCAGATCTCGCAGTTAATAGAATTGCCCTCGGTTTTGTTTAATCGAATTCCTAATGGAAGATTTAAAACCTTAATGCCAAGAATTAATGCCAAGTACAGATAACCTCATTTACTTTAGAACTTGGCATGCCATGATGACTTTTACTTGGTGATTATTTTTCGCGACGGTTTTTGAACGTATGTACCTATATTTATCTTTGAGGATTAATAAATTATCTCAATTCAAGTAAATAAAACACATGAAATTAACACTTAACAAGAAGACGAAAAAAACTAACCTCCTTAAGTTAGGTTGGAATCCTTATTCGCGCTGTCATCGTTCATCCAGCATTAGCTCTCACATTTCGTTTTTTAGTTTTTTTTTACCGTACAACGGCAAAACCTACTAGACACTGACAAAATTGTCCTCCAACGGACAGAGCCATATATTAAAAAAAACTAACCTAAGATACTCTAACTACAGTACTTTCATTTTAGCATGGTGTGTCAAAATAAATTTAAGCTATAACAAGCACATGATGTCAAAAAAAATCTACCACCGGTTCGGAAAAACCTCTGTTGAGAAGAATCCGGCAAGAAACTCAACGAGGTATATTTTTTTTAAACAGATTTACAATATTATTTTTATTTCCAAAACAATACAGGTCCAACTATAAAAAAGGTATATTAGGTACAATAAAATTAAATAAACTAAGACCGCCTATTGTCTACCCTGAATCCGAGGCATAACTTTTTTACAAGCTTATATTTAGTTTCACCTGCCCCGGTATCTGTGTCTGTCTGTAATCAAATCTGCAAGTTAAATTTGACCAACTTCTAGTAGCCAGATTGACTTGAAATTTGGAATACTTATGTAAATCACGTGACAATACAATAATCTAGTGGTGACATCCTGGTAGTCCACCCAGGATGGTCTCCACAGGACGGAACTCTTCAACGGTTAATAGCATCGACTTGAAATTTGATATGCAAATGTATTTTGGGTGACAATGTACTTGCAAGTCAATAAAAAGTACAGTCAGCAAAAGAGCTTGTATTCAAAATGATTTTTTTATGGTTAGGTTATTTTAAAGGAGTGGGGCGCCGTCTTCGTCATAGAGGTCTTGACCTCCGCTCTGAGTTGTTTCTAGTACAAAGGTTGTCTATCGCGGTTCAACTCAGTAAATAAGTTTTAAAAAAACCGACCAAGAGCGTGTCGGACACGCCCGAAATAGGGTTCCGTAGCCATTGCCAAAAAATTAAGTAATATTTTTTTAAGGATTTCGTATTTTGTACGGAATATTCCAAATTTAGGCTGCTATTTACTCTTAAACTATTAATAATTCTCAAGAAACTTAACCGTTATAGTTTTCCTTGTAATTTCGATAAGTAGGTACTTACTATCTTGAATTTTTACTAATGTTTCCACCCACCAGTTTACATTTTCGAGTGAGGGGGGGGGGGGACGCTCGATTATAATGAAAACTTGCACTTTAAAGTTGAATATTTTGAAAACAAATAACTGAATCGAAAAATCTTTTTTGCAACCCCATTTTGGTTTTAAAAGACCTATCCAACGATACCCCACATTACGTCTATGGGAGGTACTATATATTTTTTTATTTTTTTTATTTTTATTGTATCATTTGGTTGGCATAGTTTTCATATAATATATCCTTGCAAAATTACAGCTTTTTAGCATGATAGTCCCTGCCGCAAAGCCGCGGACGGACAGACAGAGAGACATGGCGAAACTATAAGGGTTCCGTTTTTGCCAGTTTGGCTGCGGAACCCTAAAAAAGTAGCTCATAATATGTAAGTAGAATCGAACCTTCCATTTACAGCCCCATCGTCCGAGGCACTCTGTATATTGTCTATTCTCGCATTTCCGTAGTAGAAATAAATGTTTTTCCTAAAAAACTGAATAGACTTCAAGTTTAAGCTGTTTTTGGATGTTTTCCATTTCACCGTTTTCTAAAGGAACTTCGAAGTTTAGAGATTAAAACATTCCAAACAACCATTTCTTACTTTTTGCTCTTTGAAAAGAAAAAGAACTGAGTTTTATTCGTTTGCTGTGTTGGTAAAAAATAGTCAAGTTCGAGTCGTATTCCTACAAGAGGTGTTCCGTGCCATCGCATTATATAAAACTGATTTATACATTTTATTCCAATATTTTTGGTCTAAATGTTGCTTCGTTGACCCTTTATATTGTATTGTGACATTATATCGACACCTTTTCTTCAGATAAACTTTTTAACCATTAGCTATTGCCCGTGACTTCGTCTGCAAAGAAATTGTATTTCTCTTCTCATGCTCGTAAAGTTCGTATTTATGCTAGATCTAGGCGACATAACTTTTTATGCTCTAGTGCATAAAATAAAATCTTCGTCTAAGACCAAGGCACTCAGGTGTAAACAGCCACAAACAAAGAAGACTGTACATTTAAAAATAAAATTAAAAAAATATAATTATAACTAATGGTATGAACAATAAAAGGTAAATAGTAGTTCTACAGTTGCTATTTCATTTCCTAGCCATCGAAGTGAAAAGTAGAGTGTAGAACTCGAGCATGAAACCCATTTTCTCCTCGACGTGTCTATCCACCCTCGCCGTACTGGCTCGGGTGGCTATATGAACGCCTCGGGTAAAATGGCACGTTTTATGCTCTTGTTGTACAATCTACTATATCGCTAGACCGTTGTCTCCATCATCATGAGCCGGAAAAAGTTCACTATTGAACAAAGGCCTCCTCCTAAGAACGCCATTATTGAAAACTATCATTTTATGCACTTTTATCTACACCCATATAGTAAATCCTCAAGTATGCGTTCAAAAACCATAGGTAATGTTCATTACGATACAGAAATCTGTATCGTAATCAGAATTCATACATCATCACATTACAGCACTTGGGGCGCGCCGCGACCACGTGCAGTAGCAGGTCGTCGCGCGCGCAGCGGGCGCAGCTCGTGGGGCAGACCTATATACCTACCTAGTTCTTGTTAATGCAGGTCATTCTCAATGGTTCGCGGAACACATGATAAAAGGATTTACTATATGGATATAAATAAAATATTGTATGCAACTGTACGTAATTAGGCCTTAAAACACTCATGTGACCCTATTATGAACCCACACTCGTGTTTTAAGGACTTCTATTACGATACAGTTGCATAAAATACTAGTGTTCAATCGATATTCGAGCTCAGAAACACTACTACTAGTAATAATAAATGTATGTCACACCATTCATAAATTACGTCATACTTTTAGGGAGATCAAGCTTCCGACTGTTTGTGATACAAAAATAACCTAACCTAACCTACAAATACTTGGAAAACCCCGACATTGTCATTTCGAAGTTCAATATTTCAAAAATGGCTGAACCGATTTTGATAAAACATGTCTAATAACCATCGCTAGAAAACCTGCTTTCAAATCGGTTCACCCGTTTAAGAGCTACGGTGCCACATACAGACACACATAGTGGTCAAACTTATACTCGCAACACCCCTCTTTTTGCGTCGGGGGTTAACAAAATAATTGCAATTTCCATAGTAATAACTGCAATTTCGATAGTAATAATTGCAATTTCCATAGTAATAATTGCAATTTCCATAGTAATAATTGCAATTTCCCTAGTAATAATTGCAATTTCCATAGTGAAAAATGTACTTAGTATGATCAACGTGCTACATAATTTGTGGATGGCGCCTTCCTACTCTGGTTTATCATCATTCCAGATTGTATACGTCCCACTGCTGGGCACAAGTCTCCTCTCAGAAGAAGGCTTGGGTCGTAGTTCCCACGCTGGCCCAATGCGGATTGAGAACTTTACACACACCTACTCTGGTTGTGGTTAGACAATAATATCTAAGTACAGTCACCAGCATTAATATCTGCCACAGCGGAGCGTGCAAAAATATCTGACACGTCCTTCCGGCCCTAGAAATAGAGTCGTATCAGATATTTATGCACGCTTGTTGTATCAGATATTGGTGCTGGTGACTGTACAAGAAACCTGGCCCTATACCACGAAGTGCAAAACTCGAACTTCGTATGTTGCCGTCCCGCTGACGCTTATGTCATTTAATACGCGAGTGAAAGGGACGGTGCGATACGAACTTCGATTTGCGAGTTTCGTAGTAGCCCCTCTGACCGGCAAGCAATTTAACTGCAACAGTTAACTTGAGGCAAGCTACAACGCTGGTTTTCGGTGGGACTCGTTTAAAACTATATAAACACAAAACATACACACTGTCATGGTCATAACACTAACCCAGCGGAAAATGTAGTTCACAGATGAACCTAACAGGCCTTATAATAAAAAAATGAGGAGGGAACCCTAAATTAAAAGGGACTTCATAATTGAGGACATTCTCTGAAGTGGCTATAAAACCCTTTGATGAAATAATTCGGTTCCTTTTTTATGACAATTAAAATTAAATGTTATTTAAGGATTTCTTTGGGAAGCGTTTTTTAGAGCTTTTCTTAAAGGATGGTGCTTAATTTTTTTTAAGTGTTTATCATCAAAATTATACTAGCGTAACGTAGCGTAGGACGTCCACCAACGAGATGGACGGATGACATGGTTAAAGCTGCGGGTTCACGGTGGATACAGCCGCTGCCAACCGAAGCAACTGGGGGTCTGTGGGGGAGGCCTATGTCCAACAGTGGACGTCCTACGGCTGAGATGATGATGATGATGAAAATTATACTTAAAATAAAAACCAGCCATGAGCATAGTAGGACTCGCAAACGTATAAATTCGTAGATATATATGAATGAATACCCAGTACCAGAGCCCCTCTTCTAAGCACAATGTACGCAGTGTGGGGTCATTCTATATGGTTACTCAGAGCTACGGTGCCACAGATATATACACAGACAAACAGACAGATAGACAGACACAGATAGCGGTCAAACTTATACCACCCCTCTTTTTGCGTCGGGGGTTAAAAATAAAATACAGTTGCGTTTGCAACAGTAATAAAACATTTGTTTTAATAAAAAAGCTGACTTAACAAGCGCAGCAATCCTTCATGATAGCCTTGTATTGTATTTTATCACAAAAACAGTATATTTTACCAACATTTCTTTCTGGGTCACGTAGTAACAACCAATGAAATGACTTCCACCAATCTACATCAAAAGTTTCAGGAAATCGAGTTCACCCGAACATACTTATTTATTGGGTTACTGCCTGAAAGCGTTCCCGAAAAGTCGTTGCTCCAAGTAATGAAACAATTCCGGTGGAATTTGGAGTTTTAAAAGCTGATTATAAATACAAAGGTACGAGAAAAAAGGTATTTTGTAGAATTGTGGGCAAGGATTGGTAACGAAGGACTTTTTATAAGGTTTTATTTAGGTACTTAAAATGTTTTTTTTTGTCAATCTTGCAAGTCAAATTTTTCACCCCTGTAGTTATAGTTTTTTATCTGTTTAGTTCAAATTAACTTTGTTCTGCTAGCTTTAAGAGGTAAAAGAATTTCAACATCATTTTTGTTACAAAAATTTACTTTCTGCCAAGTTTCTTGCGCTCAGCTTTCCGCCCGAGCTCGCCTTCAAAAACGACCATGGATTGGTTTGAAACAGTAAAGCATATTTACGTGAGTGATCCGGATATCTATTTTAATAATTATGCTAGAATCTGTTCAATTTCTCGGGTTATATACGTCCCACTGCTGGGCATAGATCTCTCAGAATATGAGGGCTCGAGGCGTAGTTCCCACGCAATCCCAGTGCGGATTGGGAACTGAATCTTTTTACTGTTAGATTTTACCTAACGATTTAAACGAAGCCGCGGATGAAAGCTTCTAAATAAACGAACATAACGTAAGCACAAGATAATATATGTTCTATAAAATAGTATAATGTCGTCAACATATAACGTTACAGTCGCCTCAGCTTCATGGCATAGGAAATTTAGTGAGTGCCTCCGGCTTCCTCCTAAAGGATAATAGTCGTAATAATATATATATAATGTCATGAGCGCTAATGCTATTCCTCTTTGATCTTCGCAAGTTCTGTACAGCTCAGAACTTTCCAAAGATCACATAACACTTAACAATGCATTGAAATATGAAACCTAACGCTAGTACCATGGAGAGACTTTCCCAACGCCCCAGAAGACATGATACGAGCTTGTGAATAAACCTGTCGATGTTGGAGTTGTGGTTCAAAATTGAGTTTAATGCTTTTGGCTTTTAGGTAGGATTTGCTTCGTGGGAAGTGGAAGCCATGAAAACGATGGAATATTCGAAATAAAGCAGACGATCGCGGCTCGAATCTGCTCTGTTGAAAAATGGGATCGAATATTTTATTATTATGAAAAAATCGTACATTGTTCATGTTATATGGTTTGCGATACGTCAACGCCGTGATAATTTACTTTCGATAGAATCCTCCTATTTTATGTACCCAAACTCACGCAAATTTCATTTCAGACGAGTATTTCGGGGATCATCTCAACATACAGTGTGTTACAGGCAGCCAGGCTTTTTTTAAAGGAGGTTAAAGTAACGTATTTCTGTAACTTAACCATTACATTAAATAATTAATTTCAGATTTTGTTAACTTTCTAACAAAATTATAATTGCCAGCAATGTACAGCAAAGTGAATTGAACAGTAAGTGTAAATGACAGCCGACAGATACTTCGATTATTACTTGTACTTTGCTGTACATTGCTTGCAATTATAATTTTGTTAGAAAGTTAACAGTCTGAATTTTAGTTTATTAATTAAATTTATCTACACCCATATAGTAAATCCTTAATTATGCGTTCAAAAACCATAGGTAATGACCAGCATTACGACATTGGATTCTATTATGAACACGGCTGTATCATAATGGTCATTACGAATTACGATGCAGAAATCTGTACGGCGCAGCTCGTGGGGCAGACATATCTACCTAGTTCTCGTTAATGCAGGTCATTCTCATTGGTTTTTGAACACATGATAGAGGATTTAATATATGGATATAGATAAAATATTGTATGCAACTGTATGTAATTAGGCCTTAAAACACTCATGTGACCCTATTATGAAACTCGGCTACGCCTCGTTACATTACCTCGTACACATACATATAGGTTACTTTAACCTCCCTTAAAAAAAGCCTGGCTGCCGTTAACACACTGTATACGTCCCACTGCAATAGGCCTATCATATCTAAAGCCCAGTTTACACCGCGAGCAGAGCGGACTCCTTACGGACTTTGTACAAAGATCGGCTGCATAAAAGTACTTACACCGAACCTCTTATAAAGTTGATCGATGTTGGTTGATCTAAGTCATAAATAAGTCCGCTCCGTTTGCGGTGGAAACCGTGCTTAAATGAGAGGGGGATTGTCGTAGTTCCTACGTGAGTTCCGTGCGGATAGAACAGTTTGCACATCATTGCATATATTCGCACGTCTCCACCGCAAAGTTCATGGTAAATTTCACATGTAACTTCGCGCATAGCTTCAGAAAAATTCAGAGGTGTAAGCTCAAGTTCACGTTCACGAGCCTCTGTTTGAGAGGCCATAGATTACTACTAGGCTACTAAGGCATGGAAATAAGTCAAACGTTCGAGTGCTCGACACTCTAACGCCTAATAGACGACACCCTGCTGTCGTCTCTATTGCTAATGACAAAATCAAAGATGCCAACTATTGGGACAATGACGAGCACTCGTACATTAACCTTACTTATGTTGTTAAAATTACCACGAAACACTGAAAAAAAAGTTTGCTAACAGTCATCATCATCATCATCCCAGCTTATAATACGTCCCACTGCTGGGCACAGGCCTCCTCTCGTAACAAGAGGGCTTGGGTCATAGTTCCCACGCGGGCCAAGTGCGGATTGGGAACTTCGCACGCACCATTGAATCGCTAACAACTTGTTGCTAACAGTAACAAAAAAAATGTTGCTTGTAACATGAGTGACAACAAAGCTAAGGCCTACTAGTAGATAAAAGTTAGGTGATGTCTTACAAAACCAGTGTTGCAATATAAGCATTATTTTGGTTCCTAATTAGTACATTTTAGTTAAACGTCAAGTAGCCAAACTAGTTCAACTATCCTTTTTTTTTCAGTGAAGATGACCACATTGTAGCAGCCGTGGTTACCCACACGCCACCCACAGGATACAAACCTTCACCGTAGGTATGATAGGGAGAGAGAGAAAATGAGAGAAAGAAAGAGAGAGATTATTTATAAAATAATTCCATTGAAAGTATCATCCCATGTGTAAGTGCTTAAGTACTTTAAATATTATCGCATGCGAAGATTTTAAGATGCCCGCGGCAAGGCTTCGGTTGATTGTACCTAAACCAAGTTCCCTTACACCTTGTCCTTGGATGCTGTACGAAGCTTTTATCGAGGGGATTACAGAGTAATTTCATTATTTTCAACATGATATAATTTGTTTTGCTTTGCATGTTTACGTACGTAATTATATACATAAAATATACCGGAAGGAATCTCTTGAAACATGAAAGGAAATGATAAAATTTTGAACATGAAACTACCGTGAGACTCACTCATATTAAATGTTATTATAACGGATAACTGACGTCTTAAACCGAGTTTAACTCGACATGTTTCGGGCTATTTCGTAGCCCTTCCTCTCAGGAGCACGCGAACCGGCGGCTGCCGCAACACGCACACTCAACCACTACGCACGCACGCACGCTACGCACTACGAAATAGCCCGAAACATGTCGAGCTAAACTCGGTTTAAGACGTGAGTTATCCGTTATAACAACATTTAATATAAATG
Source organism: Choristoneura fumiferana (assembly GCF_025370935.1). Classification (NCBI taxonomy): domain Eukaryota; kingdom Metazoa; phylum Arthropoda; class Insecta; order Lepidoptera; family Tortricidae; genus Choristoneura; species Choristoneura fumiferana. The sequence goes on from NC_133495.1 coordinate 12,975,645, forward strand.
ATAAAATGTTTATTATATAAGACACCAGAAGATTACAATCATCCATTATGTCCTTCAGTTAGTTAGTTGTGTTTATTCAAAATGTACACACAGCCAAATTTGATTGTAGATGATCTCGGCAACCGCCATTGCTTTCTCCAGCGTTCTAACAATAAACGAATAAAGGGAACGTAGTATGTTATGAAAATATTGTGTTTATGGCTCTCTAAAGTCACAAAAGATGCAGAGAGGACAGCCGATGGACTCTTGAACTTCCTATTCTAGCAATATCAGTGTTAACTTGTAACAAGCCTTGTTGATTTTCAACCTCTTCCTCAAATTCATGTTTAGGTTCGTTTAAAAATTCAATTCAAATTTTCCATTTTCGAATATCCACTGTAGCTTCTATTCAGCACTTTTTTTATGTCATCATTCATAGCTCAGCAGCCGTTCTATCAAGACGTGTTTGTTGTGACTTTGACGTTAAAATACCTATTCGAGCTTATACTTCCATAGTTCTTACAGTTCAGTGAATCAGTGCTTTTATATACACTTGAATCCTGTTTTACCAAACCCTCAAAAGGGACCTTGAAGGCACATTTGTAAGTCCTACAACATTTATAACCGTTTTGACTTATATTGGGAGGGTGCGAAGTACTGGAAAACTATCGCAGCGCTCATGGTGGCCAAAAGTAGAAATAGTCTGGCTCTGTCATCTGTCATACTTATATGAATCTGTCATTAACAAAGCAATTTGTATAGACGTTAACTACCTAATTTAAGTAATAGATGTTTGTGATATGATGCGAGCTTGAATTATTGAACACTGTCCCTGTTTTGTTCTTAATTCCTCTACATCATGGACATGTCCAGCAACAATCTTCCTTACGAAACGGTTTGTGGTTGAAATTTTATATTGAGTGATACTCACAAAACCGGTCTTCAAAATGATACCCAGTTTGATCTGAAAACGATAATTTTAATTTATTACTAGCGATATAAGAACAATTATATTATTTTACTATTATTCAAAGAAACCAATAAGATAGCTTTATCTTTTCGTTTTACAGTAAAAGTACAACTAAACATGAAGTAAACAAACCCTGACATAACGAAAATAAAACACACTTTTTGAATTGACAACCTTTGTCCACCCAAATCACGGTATCACAGTAATTTTGTATAATTATAAATTAATACGTTATAGGTATGATTTTTGTCACAATGTCGCGATGAAATTTCAAAACGTCAGAACATCAGAGCCAAAAAAGTTGCGGGCGCTAGGTGGCGCTGATGTCGTGCACAGAGCCAATACAACGCTCAAGTTTGTTAGTTTTCATATTAAGTCTCTTTTTATATGCATTGTTACAGGTGCCTTCTATCTTACTTTTAAAAGAAACCTCCTCGAACATCATGCCCTGTCTTTACCTTCGACTTTCCTCATTATCTGTCGCTCGCATGGTGATAACTGGCGCCAACGTGACGCAACGTGGGTTGCCACGATACGAGTGACAGTACAAACCGGGCATAAAGGTCCTTCCTCCTATACCGCGAATTATAAACTACAGCGTTTTTAAACATGAATGAAAGCAAGGATATCTGGTAACGTCTGGCTGCGGGCCAATCGCAAACATTCCGAGTCGTCTAGACGAATTCGTTTCGACTTTAATAATAAACTATTATTTCTATGAATGCTTTAGATTTACCGTAATACTCAAGGTTTCGTGGTTTTAAATAGAACATTGGTCGGATAACGAGTACTGATGGTTGTGTAATTATTTGCATAACACTATTTCTAGTTTTCACTTTTCATATTCATGAAGTATGAAAGCAAGCAGTATTAAATCGAAATACGTAACAACAAACCATATATTTTCTGATAGCATAGTAAACGGTTGGTATAATTTGTATTACTTTCTTTAATATACAAATGGTATAACAATCACGTTGAATAATATTTAAAATGCATAATGGACATTATAAATAACAACGAAAAGTAAACGACAGAAACAAAGTCGATGAAGCTCTGCTCGGCGGAGCTCCTAATCCTTTTAAATTAAATTTTCAACCGATTTTTTTTTATTTTGCTAAAAATGAACTGTACATTTTTTTTTTCAAAATAATATACGTGTATGGCCCAGAACAGGGGATAATATTATAAACAGAGGCTTTATAGGTCACCAGTAATTGGATCATCATGGTCCCACTTAATTAAAATCAAAACTTTTTTTTTTTCTAACAAACTTAATCGTAAATTCAATGTACGCCATCCCAGAACCCAACTGACGTCGCCTGTCACGCTACAAATATCATATATATTTTGCTTTACATTGCTTCTTTGAATAAACTTTAGTGTAATATAAATAAAAAATAAACTAATAATTTTTAAAAGTCGCTGAGCTACTGTTGCATAGTTTGACCAGTACGATCTGTGTTTTAATTATTTGCCCGTGTTACAGGCAGATTATATAGCAAATACTGAAGTTTTTCCGGCTTGTATACAAAATTGGCCAGTTGTTTTTTTTAATACAACTCAATAGGAATCAAAGTTAGGGTAAAAATACCTAGCAAGAAATAAAAATGAACCATTAAAATTCCACCGCGGAAAGTCATTTTCTGTCGTACTTGTAAAGCCTGAGGTGAATCATAAAGGAGAATAAATATTGATGTTATATATAACAAAGAATTCACTATTCCAGGGTATTTTTATACACGATATTTTACTTGATTCCGTTTACTTCGACAGACGGTTCAGTTCTTTAATAGAAACTATCTGGTATTTGCCTAATTTGTTTTTCATACAAAATTTATAGTTCATAGCTATAAAGGTCACATTGGCTTCGTAGGTAGATATTGGTTTAGGTGGGCTGCTTCCAACCGAAGCAACTGTAGGTTTATGGGAGAGGCCTATGTCCAGGGACGTATTTGAATATCGAAAATTAATATATCTAAAGTAAAAACGTCGACAGTCTAAATAACAAAAATAAAAACTGAATCATGGATGCACAGAAATAACCCAGAAGAAGAGACCAGCGCTGAATCGAACCCAGGTCCTCAGCACTCCGTGCTACGTGCTATATCCCTACACCACCACTGGACAGGAGTCTAGACACAAATTTCTCCCATGCACCAGACTCAGCATCCTTTTTTTCCTTTTCTTAGCCACTTAAGCATATCCTTGGATTTCATGGGATGACCGTAAAAGTAACAAATTTAGAGTTGAAATAAAAATACTCCAAAAACCAATCTTGACAGTCAAAATATTGAAAGTAGCGTAGGTTAGGTTAGGTTCGATATTTTGATCGTCGATATTTTAACTATCGCTGTTGCAATTTTCGATGTTCAGATACGTGCCCCTTTGTCTAACAGTGGTCATCCTACGGCTGATATAATGATGATGATGACGATGATGATGATGATGAATCATATAATACTCCTTAATAACGTGACCCATTTTCAGTGTTTTCGGGGTACCTAGAAGCACTTCCGGAAATTTGGCAACAACACACGATTCTAGATACGGGTCACCCGATTTCTCAGATAATAGAATTAAGCTAGCTCAGACCAACAATCTGAAATCACATTATTCGACAAAGAACGAAAGTCACTGACGTTGCTCAGAGAATTAGTTCGTTGAAGTGGCGTTGGGCTGGCCACGTCTGTCGCAGGACCGATGAACGGTGGAGCAGACGAGTCCTCGAATGGAGACCACCGACGGGAAAACGTAGTGTAGGGCGTCCTGAGGCACGGTGGACGGATGACCTTAAGAGGATCGCTGGCGGCGGATGGATGCGAGGGGCTGAAGACAGTGTTGTGGCGCGCCATGGAAGAGGCCTATGTCCAGCAGTGGACTGCTGTAGGCTGATGATGAGACCAACAATGGGAGAAAGAGAACGCAAATTACTTAAATGAAACCGCAAAAGTCAACTTCAAGGGTTTCTTACGTGTTTTTTGCGCGTGGAACATCCTGTCTCACCGACGCAGCAGTAACGTAAAATATTCCAGTACATCCTTGCCTTTACTTGAAACTGGAACCAGAGGCATATTGCCTAACGTTTCAGACGTTCGCAATCTCAATCAAATGACAGTTTTTGGATACAACATTACGCAATAGACCCTCTGGGGGTTTTCCAACTTTGATAAGTTCAAATTGCCAGACCAATGTCATTGTAAGGACTAAGGACCGCCTAACCTATTGTATTGCTTGCATTTTCTATCTATACAAAAGTTTTGTACTCGTACTGATTTATCGTGTGCAATAAATAATATTTGTATTGTTATTTCAAAGTTCAATATCGCAAAAATGGCTGAAATAATAATATATTTAATGAAACATAGCTAAGAAATTTGCTTTCAAGAGTAAAAAATCTGACTATCTATCTGAGAGCTACGATTTCACAGATAGATATTGGCGTGAAACTTGTAACTTCCCTCTTTTTTGTCAGTGGTTAACAACAAAATTGATAAGCAAAAGAAAAAAATATTGAGGAAATACGTAGAAGAACTAAGGTTAACAACTGTTGAACCTCCTTTTAATATTATGTAACTCTTATTATATGTGTATTGTTATATAAAAGAGTATAGACTTTTATAAAATCATATAAATTTTTCTTCAACAATAAACAAAAAAAATAATAAAAATTGCGACTAACGGGCTGAAAGCAATAAAAACGTTGTTGCAGCAAATTTATGGTTCCTATAGTAATTGGCACGCCGTTAGTTTATTCATGAAAAAATATTTATATTTTTACATTGTACCTACTATGTATCATCATCAAATGTAATTAATTCCGCACACGAATTTCGAAAAACTCAGAGGTGCTTGAGAGGCGATAGGTCAAACCACTAGGCCACCACGGCAACATTACGGAATTACATTTGAAATTTACCACGAGCTTTGCGGTGAAGGAAACCATCGTGAGGAAACCTGCACAAACCTGCGAAGCGATTCAATGGTGCGTGCGAAGTTCCCAATCCGCACTGGGCCCGCGTGGGAACTATGGCCCAAGCCCTCTTGTTCTGAGAGGAGACCTGTGTCCAGCATCATCATCATCATCATCTCAGCCTATACCGTGTTTCCTGTAAAACGAACAAATAATTAAAACATCCATTGTATAGTTTGTAATCTGTAATGTAATCTGTATGTTATGTGCAATAAAGAGTTTTCTACATTTAATTAAAACATAGATCGTACTCAACAAACTGAACAACAGTAGGTCAGCGACTTTTAAAAATAATTAGTTTTTTTTTTTTCAATAATTTATTGGATCAGGCGTTACTTCGCGAGGTCCATAAGTCCATATCCATATGAATGAACTAAAACAATTTCTTTGCTCATCCGCGACCTTATGATAGCTAAGTTTATGCAAAATAATGCGTGTTCATGCAGTTCCTCCACCTCTATACTGTAAGAACACACAAATCACACAAACCATCTATCACCACCATCACACTACACTGACGCGTTTCGAACTTAACCAGAGCATCTGCACAGCACACAACCGTACACTTGCTACCAGACGTTAGACTGCATGCTTGATGCTGGTAGCATGGTGTACCGTGGTCGGAGACTTGAAATTTGATATGCAAATGTAGTTTGGGTGACAATGCAAGTTAAGTTTGCAAAAAGAAAGAAAGCTTGCACTCAAAATGAAACTTTTACCAAAACCTTTTTTTTATAAGTTATAACCAGGGGTCGGACAAAGAGTGCGGATGACCTTGAAATTTGATACTTATGCAAATGTAGTTTGGGTGACAATGCAAGTTAAGTTGGCAAAAAGAAAGAAAGCTTGCACTCAAAATGAAACTTTTACCAAAACTTTTTTTATAAGTTATAATCAGGGTTAAATTCCTGTCCAGCGGTGGTGTAGGGGTTATAGCACGCAGCACGGATTGCTGAGGACCTGGGTTCGATTCCCAGCGCTGGTCTCTTTTTCTGGTTTTTCTGTGCATCCATGTCTCAGTTTGTATTTTCGATATGGTTTCAACGGGATACCCGTAAAAGTAACAAATTTGGAGTTGAAATAAAAATACAAAAAGACTCCAAATAACCAATCATAATTATAATCAGGGGTCGGACAAAGAGTGCGGATGACCTAAAAATGGCGTAATCTTGCACACAAGATGATATTGTTTTTATTTAAACTTCCGTGTGACATGTAGTAGCAAAGTAGCATTAATGAAGTAACAAAATAATCGTAAATAAATCAATGGAGTTCAGTGAATAAAATAAATTTCATATCGTTTAATAAAGAGGGTTATAAATGATGTGATAATTGTTTATGAAAATCAAAAATACTATTTGAAATCATTCTATAAATGGTTTGACGTCATCGGCACGTTTTGTCCGACCCCTGGTTATAATATAAGACGGGTACCTACGTAATTGAAAACAAATATTTCAACTTAGAAACACATGAGAAAAACATTCAAATACGACGTCAAATAAAAGAGAAGTCCTTAATTAATTTTTATTCGCAACGGGATCGTGGGAAAATAACTCGCAAAAACATCAAAGAAATTCGCGGAATTTTTAAACCGCGCCGAGAATTTGTCCCAATGTATTTTTTTACGAAATTCATTCTAATTTAACTAATTTAGGGTACTTAACCCTTTTAACTTGCGGTTATGTTAAGTTAAATATAATTTACGTTATTTAAAACTGGCCAGAAACTGGTGGCCTAGTGGTTTGACCTATCGCTTCACAAGCACAGGCGTGGGTTCAAACCGCGGTTCATATATCTGAGTTTTTCGAAATGCATGTGCGAAATTACATTTGAAATTTACCACGAGATTTACGGTAAAGGAAAATTGTGGTGCCATATTTTAGTCGTGCGTGGAAAAAAGTTTTACTTAAAGCGGACTTTATGGGACAATGTGCCACTACATTTTCTTACACTGTGACCATACCATACAGAACCATAGAAATGCATTGGATTTACCCCCGCTTTGCTGAAAAGTATTTTTTTAATTAATATATTCGGCCCACGTCCGCCATTACAACGTTAATGTTCGAACCATAAATTGAATATTTCAGGCATCGTAAACGTGTCTTCGTGAAATATATTTATTGGGCATATTTCATTGGTCGAAGGGATTTTATGTGAAATGTGAGAATGGGCGATAATGGGTGAGAGTGTTTGAGCTGAGTGTTTGGGAAGATGATGGCTTCATGTTATAACGGGGTTTCTACGGGATTGAATCAGAAATGAGAAGAATCTAGGTCACCAACATAGCCAAGCGGATTAGCTCGTCGAAGTGTCGATGGGCAGGCCATATAGTACGGAGAACAGATGGCCGTCGCGCGCGGGGTCCAAAATTTTTCGAGTAGAGACCGCGGATCGGGAAGCGCAGCGCAGGACGTCCACCAACAAAATAGACGGATGACCTGGCTAAAGCCGCTCACGGTGCATACAAGCCGCTTCCAGCCGAACCAACTGGAGGTCTATGGGGGAAGCTTATCACCAACAGCGGACTTCCTATGGCTGATAGTAATATGATAATTATGATGTTGAAACTTATCCCTTCAAATAGCGAACCTACTGTGTTAAAAATGATGTTGTGTTAAATACTTGTGATGTATAGATATCATTTAATTATATTGTAAATCTGGTTGAGTTTCTTGCCGGATTCTTCTCAGCAGAGGTTATTCCGAACCGGTGGTAGATTTTTTTTGACATTCATAAGTGCTTGTTATAGCCTAAATTGAATAAAGATATTTTGACTTTGACTTTGACTTTGACTTTATCCCTAATAAAGGAACTCTTGTAGCTAACCCAGTTTAGACAGGAACATCGTTCCAATCGTTCCAATAATCTCGTTTCTTTGCTGAACTTTTCCCAACTACGAAGCAGTAAATAATCTACGAACTTTCTCTCATCCACTAACATTTACTTTGCTGATTCAATCTCGTGCAAACCGCAGGCGCTACGCAGGGCGCGAAGTCGCAGGAGTAAAGAAATAACATAGAGACTTAGTTTTCCTTTCACTAAGATAGCTAGAAGATCTCTCTAGTGCTTCGATTGGCTTGAAATTTGGCACACATTAGGGTACATTTATTATTATTATTATTTTTTTATATTTTCTTCCTTTACAGCAATGTCTTCGAAATTTATGAATAAGTAGCCGTTACCCGTGACTCCGTCCGCGCAGAATTCGTTTAATGCTATCCCGCGGGAACTATGCAATTTTCCGGGATATAAACTATCCTATTTCCTTCTCTGGGACTCAAACTGGACTTCTTCTAAATCGGTTCAGTGGTTTAGACGTGATGAAGTAACAAACAAATAAATAAACAAAGACTTACAAACTTTAGCATTTATAATATTAAGTGGAAAGGTGGGATTTTATGTACTTTTTAAATTTACCAGGAGCTTTAAAACATCATGAGAAAATCTTCACACACCAGGCAAGAAATTTAATAGTGTACCTATGTGAAATTCGCAATCTGCAATGGGCCCGCGTCCCTTAGGAACTGCAGTGGAATGTATACAAAGACCGAAATGATTAATATTGTGGTTGTATGAACCTCAGTCTCTGTTCTGTTCTTTAACTTATGTAAAACCACACTTAAGGCGTCCACACACCGCTAAATCACAATTGGCGTTGTAAATCCCGGGACACAGATAAAGCCGGCACGTGTGTCGCACCCTAATATCTCACTATCTGCTTTATGGGGCGGTTAGATTTTTTTATATGCGTCATTTTGGATGAATGCGAGATGTAGTTGAGGTTATGCTGGTAACACACAAGCGCGTTGTCCCGTAACAGAATGCTCACATTCCTAAATTTTTATACGAATGATCGATGGAGAATTATGTTTTTATAGCGTACGTATGCATCAAAGTATATATTTACAATCTAGGGCTCTTCAAGGCTAGAGTGAATAGGCTGTTACTGAATCAGTGAGATACACCTTTGGCCTCAACTGCACTATCAGGTGAAATAAAGATATATGTAAAAAAAATAGCGAAATTGATTATGAAAAGGTACCCTGGTACGCGGTTTTTAGGGTTCCGGAGCCAAAATGGCAAAAACGGAACCCTTATAGTTTCTGTCTTTTTTTTAGCACATACATAACAATTTATTATCAGTACGCCAAACTGTAAAACAGTTTGTTGGCGTCGCGCTCTGATGCTAAAATTCTTGTGCAATTCTTATGTGTTGTGTGTGTCTGTCTGTCTTTCTGTTCGTCCGTCCGCGGCTTTGCTCAGGGAATATCAATGCTAGAAAGCTGTAATTTTGCACGAATATATATGTAAACTATGCCAACAAAATGGTACATTAAAAACTTTAAAAAAAAGTTTTTTTAGGGTACCTCCCATAGACGTAAAGTGGGGGGGGGTGTTTTTTTTTTCTTATCCAACCTTTTAGTGTGGGGTATAATTGGATAGGTCTTTTAAAACCATTAGGGGTATGCTAAGACGATTTTTCGATTCAGTGATATGTTTGCGAAATATTCAAAATGAAAGTGCAAATTTTCATGAAAATCGAGCGTCCCCCCCTCCCCTCTTAAATCTAAACCGGTGGGTAGAAAATTTTGAAATAATTCAGGATAGACGGCTAAGTTTGCTTGAGAATTATTAGTAGTTTAATAGTAAATAGCAGCCTAAGGTATAAAATATACTCGTACCTAAACTTGGAAGATTCCGTATAAAAAACGAAATCCTTAGAAAAATATTACTTAGTTTTTTTGGTAATGGCTACGGAACCCTACTTTGGGCGTGTCCGACACGCTCTTGGCCGGTTTTTTTTACATGAAACTGGCCGTGATTAACCCCTATCCAACCTGATGTTAAAGTGACTGTATGGGTGTCTACTCATTTCTTGGGAGTTTTCTGTAGCGGTCTTAGCCCCCCCCCACAAAAAGTGGGTTGTTATAAGTGTGCCGCCAATGTCTGCCTATTTCCCTGTTTGTGCGTCTGTCGTCGGTCTATGGCATCGGAGCTCCCAAATAGATAGACCGATTGGCAGCACCATCCACCACCATCCACCATCCCAGCCTATATTCGTCCCACTGCTGGGCACAGGCCTCCTCTCAGAACAAGAGGGCTTGGGCCATAGTTCCCACGCGGGCCCAGTGCGGATTGGGAACTTCGCACGCACCATTGAATCGCTTCGCAGGTTCGTGCAGGTTTCTTCACGATGTTTTCCTTCACCGCACAGCTCGTGGTAAATTACAAATGTAATTCCGCACATGAATTTCGAAAAAATCAGAGGTGCGAACCGCGGTTTGAGCCCACGACCCTCTGCTTGAGAGGCGATAGGTCAAACCACTGGGCCACCACGGCTTCTAGACCGATTGCGATGGGGGTTTATTTACGTCAAAGCGAGTCTCCTTTGCTATGTTTGATTAAAAGAGTCCCTTGTACGCTCGCGTCCCCATACATACGTAGTTTCCTGCTAATTTACAAGCAGCACTACGGATCAAAACGCAACTTTGCAACTGTAATGGTTGCAGCCATTACGATGTTTATATTAAATATAATGACCCGGATAACTCACGTCTTAAATCGAGTTTAGCTCGACATGTTTCGATTTAAGACGTGAGTTATCCGGGTCATTAGATTTAATATGAGTGAGTCTCACGGTAGTTTCATGTTCAAAATTACAATGTTTATAATTAGTTTTGGTTAAAATAAAATGTAACGAAAAAAAAGACAATAACGAATTTACATTTCTCATGCAAAACTTAAAATTAATGTGACTTTATTCTGTTACATTGAATATAAACGAAAACTAATTATAAATATCAAAATGGCTGCTCCCATTATAGTCGCAAAGTTTTATTTTGTTTCAGTGTGTTCTTTGTAAATTAGAACGAAACAACTTTTGTGTAAAATTACGATCAGCGGCGAGCGTACTGGCGACTCTTCCTTAAATTAGTACAGCCGTTTTACGCAGAGATAAATTAGTTGCTGTGAATAATAGTACATTGTGTCTTAAGGGCGGTAAATAAGAAATTACGAACGAGAGTCTATTAGAAGCCCGAAGTCGAAGACTGAGGGCTTTAATGAGTCGATGTTCGTAATTCTAGTACCGCCCGTGCGACATACAATGTTTTTCATCACATTTGCGAGTAACATTTTATATTTCTAAAAGAAAAAATATAATTCTTCCAAATATTGGCGATACTACCTTAGGCTGCGCTCTTGGCAGTGCCACCCTCCCCCTCCCTCAGCATGTGCCTGAGCCGCGTGTGCATGTGGTCCTGCTGCTACGCCATGCGCAGCACCATCAGTACGGGCACTGACTCATTGACCGACCTTGGGCTTCATGACAAGAAAATTAGTACGCGCAATGACTCATTTACCGACCACGGGTTTCATGACAAGCACATTAAGGTCGAGGGTTTTATTTGGGGGGTTGCAACCAAGGTAGCCTGCATGTTTCGACGCTGTTTACGAGCAAGTGTGATGAAAAAGTGTTAATTGTTTTAATGCCCGAAATAAAAAATATTTTCAACTATCGACAAACAAAAAAGTGTTATAAGTAAACCAATTATACCTAAATTCCAAATTCGCATGAAATAAAGCTCCAAAACTCATTAGCTGTACCTTTTTTTAAATTTTAAATTTTAAACTGTTTTTATAAATCAGAATAACATTACAATTTTTTTTTAATTACTTAGCTAGTAATCTTTATTATTTAAGATTTTATAACTAAGGAGTGCAAAGGGCGGGCGAGCCCTCATCTATAATTAAAATATAATTTTCACATTTTTTTTTTTTTTTTTATTCGACTGGATGGCAAACGAGCAAGTGGGTCTCCTGATGGTAAGAGATCACCACCGCCCATAAACATCTGCAACACCAGGGGTATTGCAGATGCGTTGCCAACCTAGAGGCCTAAGATGGGATACCTCAAGTGCCAGTTATTTCACCGGCTGTCTTACTCTCCACGCCGAAACACAACATTGCAAGCACTGCTGCTTCACGGCAGGATTAGCGAGCAAGATGGTGGTAGCAATCCGGGCGGACCTTGCACAAGGTCCTACCACCTGCAAAACATACATACATATGTTTCTAAGCTACATGCTACTTATAAAGCGAGACCTAATATTTCATTTAACGACAGCCAAAATGCCCTTAAAACGAAATATTGTAAACGGAAACATAATTCCCTTAAGTGTCCTTAAAATCACATTCATTCGCCAAAATGGCGGGCTACAAATTGTAGTTGGGAATAAAGTTTCGACGGTAATTTGTCTAACAATACCACTTTGTATCTTACAGCCGCGGTCCACACAAAGTGAAATCGTTTAGGGCAAAAAACCAGCCAAGAGCGTGTCAGACACGCCCGAAATAGGGTTCTGTAGCCATTATGAAAAAAAATTGTAATATTTTGCTAAGGATTTCGTATTTTATACGGAATCTTCCAAGTTTAGGCATATTTTATACCTAAGGCTGTTATTTAATCTTAAACTACTAATAGTTCTCAAGCAAACTTAGCCGTTATAGTTTTCCTTGAAAGTTTATATACTTACTACCATCCTGAATTTTTTCAAATTTTTCCACTCACAGGTTTAGATTTTAGAGGGACGCTCGATTTTAATGAAAATTTGCACTTTAAAGTTGAATACTTTGCAAACAAATCACTGAATCGAAAAATCGTCTTAGGAAATTATTTTAAAATATCTATCTAACGATATTCCACACTATAGGGTTGGATGGAAAAAAATTCACCCCCAATTTACGTCTATGGGAAGTACCCTAAAAAAAATTTTTCAACTTTTTTATTGCACCATTTTGTCGGCATAGTTTACATATATATATCCGTGCAAAATTACAGCTTTCTAGCATTGATAGTCCTTGAGCAAAGCCGCGGACGGACAGACAGGTTCCGATTTTCCATTTTGGCTCCGGAACCCTAAAAATTAGCAGTATTTCGTCTCGGCAGCGTCCTTGATATAATTACCAACGCCGGCTCGGTACACAAACGCGCGATAGGGCTGCCTACTCCCTCATCATCCCAGCCTATATACGTCCCACTGCTGGGCACAGGCCTCCTCTCAGAACAAGAGGGCTTGGGCTATAGTTCCCACGCGGGCCCAGTGCGGATTGGGAACTTCACACGCACCATTGAATTGCTTCGCAGGTTTGTGCAGGTTTCCTCACGATGTTTTCCTTCACCGCAAAGCTCGTGGTAAATTTTAAATGTAATTCCGCACATGAATTTGGAAAAACTCAGAGGTGCGAGCCGGGGTTTGAACCCACGACCCTCTGTTTGAGAGGCGATAGGTCAAACCACTAGGCCACCACGGCTTTTTTGCCTGCCTACTCCCTACTGTTATGTATTTAGTTTGATAATGTCACATGAAATTTAAAATAGGGAAAGGATTGGGAGAGATTTAAAGATGGGTTAAGTAGTCATCATCATCATCATCATGATATAAACGTATTGTTTTAAACGGTATTATTTTGATTCATCACTACGTATATCTGTTACCTACAAATTAGCTACGGAGAAGTATTTGCGCCTCTTCTGGGATGTGAGAAAAGCTTTATTGTTGAATTTAAGAGTACAAATAATTCACGTTCTGATAGCTTCAATAGATACGTTTTTATTATATTATACACACAAACATCAAGCCTGTATTCCCAAATGGGGTAGGCAGAGCACACGAAACGTTACCGCTTCGGAACCACTTAGCAATTTAACGTTTTAAGTTTGACAAAAACGGTACAATAGTGACAGGTTGCTAGCCTGTCGCCTACGGTATACCTTAACCTATATCCTCAGTCGCCTCTTACGACAACCACGGAAGAAATGGAGAGATGTAATTCTAACCCGACACCACACGGTATTATATTATATTAAATGAATTTGAACATCCGTACACCTGTGACATAATAAGGTAGGTAATAAATGCGCGTGAGTCCGTACGTAGCCGCGGAGCACTCGCGACTGATGGTTGCCGAGGTATGCTCAGAATTCGTGGCGCGTAGGTATAACTCGCGTTCCGGCCGTTTGTATGAAGACGGTGTACTGCTCCTTTTTAACCAACTGCCCGAAGAAGGGTTATGTTTTTTGTACTGTGTTTAGAGTCTCCCCACATTTACCGACGCGGAAAAAGACGTCTTCCCATCGGTAAACGTCGTTTCGCGTCGGCCGAGCCGATCCACGTACTTTTCGCTCTTATTGCATGGACATAAAGAAGTTTTTGATTGGCTAAAGCCAATTCCGCATCTATAGGTTTGGGAAGAACCTTAGAAGTTTAATTTTTTCAATGCTTTTGCAATGGTATTTGATATTAATTTCAGCGTGATACCTTCACGCGTTCGTGAGAAAAAGGGTCTTGACAGAAGGACAACAAAGTGATAAGGGTTACATTTTTCCTTTTGAGGTACGGAAACCCTTCCAAATGTACAATACGGCTGTCAGCTTTTAAATATATACTAGCTTTTGTCCGCGTCTTCGCCAGCGTGGAATTCGGTTATCGCGCGCTGTTCCCTCGGGAACTGTGCATTTTTTCGGGATTAAAAGTAGCCTATGTCACTCTCTGACTTATAAACTATCTCTATGCCAAAAATTATGTCGATCCGTCGCTCCGATTCGACGTGAAAGATGAACAAACACACTTTTGCATTTATAATATTAGTATGAATATTAAATATTACAGGCGATTCGAGATGCATCAATGATATACAGATGTAGTACATACATAATGGTTCTCTATCGTATTTATCTTGCTCTATCAATACGGCTGCATTACGACCGTGCAGCCGGCTTGCAGTCGGTGTGCAGTTGACAGGACTGCACGGCAACTGCAAGCGGACTGCACAGTCGGTTTGCAGTTTTGATGCAGTTGGTGTAACTTCATCAAAACTGCACTCGAACTGCCATTTTGCAGCTGGGTTGCAGTTCAAATGCTGTCCGTCTCTGTATCGGCCCTAAGGCTGCGTTTAAATCAGAGATGCGCATGCGTTGCGATGAACGTGTTTCTTTTGAACCCACAGAAACTCTTTATTTACCTACGATTATCCTAGCTCCTCAACTGTTTCCAGGAGAGCTGTGCTGTGCGAGGGTAGGTAAATAAATCGTTTCTATAGAAAACACAAACTTAAATATAGATGCATAGAAAAACCAGAAAATTAAGACCAGCGCTGGGAATCGAACCCAGGTCCTCGGCATAGTTGCCTTATAGACCACTTGCTACTTAGACCAGTTGCCTTATAGACCACTAGTTACTTAGACCAGCTGCTTTTTAGACCACATGCTACATAGACCAGTTGCTTTTTAGACGAAGTGAGACTAACCCTTCCGTGCCACGTGCTATACCACTACACCACCACTGGACAGTGATACAGACACGAATTTCTTGCACCACATATCTCAGCTTGTTTGTTTTCTTATTTAGTCACTTAAGCAGCGACACTAGCGACATCTAGATACTAGCGTTTCTATTGGTTCATGAAAAACATATTCCTCACAACACATCGTCGCACATCTCTGGTGGGAACGCAGCCTTATGAATTAATTCCATTATCGATCTAAAAAAAATGAATCTTAAAATGTGTTGCTAAGCGCAAAACTCGGGAGCGGCTGGACCGTTTTTTTTTATTCAACTGGATGACAAACGAGCAAGTGGGTCTCCTGATGGTAAGAGATCACCACCGCCCATAAACATCTGCAACACCAGGGGTATTGCAGATGCGTTGCCAACCTAGAGGCCTAAGATGGGATACCTCAAGTGCCAGTAATTTCACCGGCTGTCTTACTCTCCACGCCGAAACAGAACAGTGCAAGCACTGCTGCTTCACGGCAGGATTGGCGAGCATGATGGTGGTAGCAATCCGGGCGGACCATGAACAAGGTCCTAGCTTCGCTAATTCTTTTTTTTGTTTTTTGTTATTATCAAGTTAAGGTTACAAAGGGGCGAAGCCGCGGGCATAAGCTAGTGTATATTAAATGTTAATCTTACTTTGCCACGGAAGGACATTAACTGTCAATTTAATGAATCTATTTGTGTGACACCCAGCATTGAACTGCTCTTAAGTCACAAACTAATAACCGACAAGATGAACTTGTATTAATTAGCATTAATTTGAAGTGTCTAACTGTTATATGATTATGACGGAAAGTGACGAGGTAGCTTTACATTGGCACACATCTCGACACTGTCATTTCGAAGTTTAATATCTCAAAAACGGCTGAACTTGTTTTAATAAAACATAGCTAAGAAACTACGCAAGGAAGTCCCCTTTCACGTAAATAAAACCATGTTGAATTTGGTCATATCGAAAATACAAACAGAAATATAGATGCATAGAAAAACCAGAAAATTAAGACCAGCGCTGGGAATCGAACCCAGGTCCTCGGCATACCGTGCCGTTTGCTATACCGCTACACCACCGCTGGACAGAGATACAGACACGAATTTATATTATTTAGTCACGTAAGCAGAAACACTAGCGACATCTATGCTGTAGCCCTCATCGAGAAACTTTCAGCACCCCATTAAAACCAACCGCTCACCCGGACAAGAGATGTCGTTATTAAGCAATCAAATTAAGTTTTTTTTTTTACGGGATGACCGTAAAAGTAACAAAAAATTTGTAATTGAAATAAAAAATACAAAAAGATTCCAAAAAAAAAACAATCTGAAATTGGTCATCCTTTTGACAGCTACGATACCACAGTTAGACAGAGACTGGGATCAAAATTATAGCGCTAATATTTTGCGTTGGGGGTTAAGCCTGTGTTTCCACCAGAGATGTGCCAGCTTTACCTACACCTAGAGAGCTTTGCTGTGCGAGGATAGGTAAATGAAGCGTTTGTATTCGTACATCTCTGGAGGAAACTGAGTTTAAAAACATTAAATTAAAAAAAAAACCCGACTTCCAAAACTAAGAGAAAGAAAATAAGTCTAGTGGTCTAGAACTCTGTCAAGTAGCTAATTTAAAGTTCAACAGTCGGGACCCATTACTAAGAGTTTTTGAGCGTCACGATTTAAATGAGTCCCGACTGTTGAACTTTAAATTAGCTACTTAACAGAGTTCTGACCACTAGAGTTATTTTCTTCCTTTTCGTTTTGGCAGTCGGGTTTTTTGATTTTTTTAATTTAATGTTTTATTTTACACTTTTTGATATTTATGTGAAAACGGTAGATTGAAAGTATTTTAACCCATATATATTTAGAATGGGCTAATTATTAGCTTTCCTTTAATACCCATATTGTTACTATACATTTTTTTGCAGACGCCATATTGAAATATTATATCGATGGTGGAAGTCTCAATTGGCGTAAGGGACAAAATACCGAAAATCACTTTTAAACATAGAAAATTAGAGTTTTTTTTTCTCTGTCGATTGGTAGTATTCAAGTTACGATACGCCCCTTACTTTTGCTGTTATCAACATTTATTATTTCAAAATAAAATAGCTTAAGGGACATGATATAAAATATTTGAGCTGAAAAATGGCGTAAATGTATTATTTTTTTAATATTTGGGTCGTAAGGGGCTGTGGCAGTCTCATATGTCCTTTACGACTCGGCTCATGTCGTTAAAAAAACCAACAAATATAATAAAAGGGCGTATGGGTCAATTATTGTTTCATTGCCCTTTACACCCCAACATTTTATAACGAATAAGATAAAAAAGCAAGAAGTTTTTGGGCGTAACCTTACCGCCCCTACCTATTTCTTGTACCTAACATCAAAATACTAACGCGTCTACCTACCTTCCACGCGCCCAGCGTTTGCGCATTGCACATTCGGTCAGTCGTGCCAGACACGTCAAACACGGAGGACGTATTTGATTGCCTACGTTTGTTCTTTGTCAACGCGCGTATTTTTTTATAAGATGCCAAAAGCAAAACAAAAAAAGAAGATTAAGTTGATGGATCCCCTAATGGCTTGACGTCGAGCTAACATTTCCGTAATGGAATGTCAGTCAAGGATGTTGAGGTAAATTTCTCTTAGCTACTTTGTTTATTTTAAGCTGTCCTGACAGCTGTCCTGACAGATCCTAATAAAGGAAGCCTGTGCCCAGCAGTGGGACGTATATAGGCCGAGATGATGATGCATACATAATAATAATTGGCCTGTATAATTAATTATGTATGTTGAGAGTTAAAAATGGTATAATCGGAACGTCGTAAGGGACATTAAAAAACAGCAATTTATAAATAAGAAATACTTTTATGGGCGTAAGGGGTATAAAAAGCAAGAGCTAGAGTAAATTGTCGCTCGTAAGGGGCAGTAGCAAACAGACATTTAAAAAAAAGGTGTAATTGGTACGTCGTAAAGGGGCATTAAACAACAGCAACTTATAAAATAAGGAATACTCGTATGGGCGTAAGGGACATCAAAAGCTAAAACTAGAGTAAATTGTTGGTCGTAAGGGACAGTAACAAACAGACATTTTAAAAATTGAGGTTACTTTATGGGTGTAAGGGGCACTTAAAGTAAAATACCTTGCTTGCTTCTTTTAGTTCATTAAAATACCTTGTTAATGTTAGGTCGTAGGAGGCATCAAAACAGATGGTTTTTAGAACTTGTAGTGATTGAAACAACAACTCAAGCAAGCATACTCCCAAATGTGCAAGAAATAGTGCAAGCAAGCATACAAGAAAGCATGCAAGCAAGCATGCAAGCAAGCAAGCAAGCATGTAAGCAACCACCTAAGCAAGCTTGCAAGTGAGCATGTAATTTTGACAATCAAATCAACAAACATGCAATTTTATCGGCCTGGGTTAGATGAACATCGCGGGTTACCCCGATCCCGCGATGACCGGTCTATGGTATCTCCTCCAGCGCTCATGAAGCGGGCTGGCGTCCCACTCCCTCACAGCTGCAAGCAGTGTGTTAGAGGAAGCATAAATAGTGCAAGCATGTATGCAAGCAAGCGTGAAGCCAGAAGGCAAGCATGCATGCAAACAACAAATCAAGCAAGAATACTCCCAAATGTGCAAGAAATAGTGCAAGCAAGCATGCAATCAAACATGCAAGCAAGCATGCAAGCAAGCAAGCAAGCATGTAAGCAATAATGCAAGCAAGCAGAGTTAGTACGCCAGTGGTGGTAGTGAAAATCAGTTCATCATCATCATCATCAACAACATCATCAGTTCGTTTATCGCTATCCCGCCGGAACTATGCTATTTTCCGTGATAAAAACTTAATTACTTGGCGATTTTTAACAGCTGCAATATCTGCCTTGACCCTCTCAGCTATAAACAAACAAGTCAGCCATAGCCGAGCATTTGTTGGAGTCAGGACCAAACCACTGGATTGAGCTTCACAATCCCAAAATTCTGTCCACGGAACGTCATTTCTACTCAAGAATGGTACGTGAAGCAGTTGAAATAAAAAAGCATAAGAATGTCAACCGGGACGATGGATATAAGCTTTCATCTTCGTGGAATCCTGTTATTAATAAGTGTCGACGTCGGGATGAGTGTTGTGAGTCGGTGTGATGGGGTGACAAATAAAAATCACCAAGTGCGGGTAGTTCGTGATACGAGTGCTGGTACTATTAGTGATCAAGTGCGGGTAGTTCGAAGGACTCGCGCTGCTAGGCAGACTTGACACTTCAGTCCACTCGTGACCACGGCCACTGCAATGTTGCCGAAACGTCGAGGTAAATATTACTCGTGTGTGTTAGCGTGATAAGGCCCATTGGTAGTATTTTGACTATGAGTGAGAATCACGAAAGTTTAAAACGTTATAATATTTATTTGAGTTTTATTTAACTTTTAACTTATAATGTCCATTTAAAGAAAATATTACAAATTACATATTTTTTAAGGGGACGTGCAAAAAAATATAGCTTTTGCGCGTTATTTTAAATAATTAAAGTGGTTCTTTGAGTTAATTCACTATTTTTTTAATTTTACTACAGGAACTTACGTCCAAATATGTAGCAAATAAAATATATAATGTCCTATAAGACCAAAAATCGGTTACTACATTATTTATTTATTTACGGTTTATGAGTGTAAGGGGCTATGACACCTGTATGTCACGGGCGTAAGGGACAGCTATTTTTCTTATTAAGCTTTTTACGAAAATGTCTATAGTTTCACGTTGAAAAGCAAGAAAATTCAAGATTTACGTAATTATAACGTCCTGCTAAGTTAAACATTAACAATGCTGTGGGGTTTGAAAATTACCAAAAACTTCTTTTCGCTCTCCTGAAAAGTAGCATTTTGTCCCTTACGTCAATTGAGACTTCCACCATCGATATAAACCTATGTCACTCAATCCGTTTATCCGTTTAGGCTGCAGCGAGGACCAAAGAAATGGACATACATACCCACATACATATATACGCTCGAAAAACATAACCCTCCTTCGGGCAGTCGGGTAAAAAGGAAAGCAAAACGTACTCTGAGAAAACAAACAAACCTTATAAAGCTCAAAAAATTAATTCTCTCCTAACAACCATTATTTCCATTCAAATCTCTCCAGAATGAGTTTATATGTTATCACGGGCACAATGTAACGATTTAAATAACGAGTCCGCAACAAAAACGCTTTTCAAAATGTCTGCCGTCGCTTTTTTTCCCATTCAATCTAAGTAATGTAGAATAAATATCACGCGGCCCTCTGGGGAGCAGACTGTTTACTTGTTGGAAAAACGCCGCTGTTTTTGCTATCCATAGTGGAAATTACAAAATGGAACCCGAGCTTGTCATGTTTTGTCATTGTTTTTGTAGTTTAAATCAAATACTGGCGCTAAAAAGCTGTAACTTTCGACCCCTTAGTAAAATAGATGAACTACAACAAATAACAATTTGCTCACCCGTGACATAGACCTAGAATAGTTTTTTTAGAAACCTTACTATCTTTTCAAAAGAGCTGTCGAACTATGTGCCGCACGTTGATGCAAGTTATTTTTTTATTTTTTTCAATTACGTGCATGGAGTGCCCCCCCCCCCCCTATAAATATTTATTTTTGTAATTAACTACAAAACTAAATAGCGGCTTTGACAATGGGCCAATCAACTTTTTTACCGACAGTAATCTGTCCGCGTCATTATTCAAACAATTGCAGATTTTTGTAAGTAAACATATTTTTTCTGTATTTTAATACATGGTATACATGAATACATGCCATCCTACGTAAGTTTAAGCTATTAAACCGTGAAATATCTTGTTGGAAGTACTATTTTTTGGTAACGCCAGAGACAATTTTGGTAACGCAGGAGACGCCCAAAGTGTCGGTAACTTAGTTGATTGGCCCCAATAATTCATAATTCATAATTCATTTATTTGCAATAAGTGTTGGTTATAAAGGTCTTAAATTTAAAGCAATAAAAATGTTCACACACTTAGCTAATTATAATAGCATGCAAAATATAAAGTTTTATAACCTAAAATAAAATAAAAATAATGTCAATGTTAGTTATTATGTCTAAGTGAATAATTATGATAAAAAATGTCAACTGATCAGATTAATTTAAATGAGATTAATAATAATTAAATAACAAACACAATACATCTGTACTCCAAATTTCATTGATATACATCTTGTACTTTTCGGGTAAAATGCCTGTAACATACGGACGGACGGACAGACAGACAGACAGACAGACAGACGGACTTGACGAAACTATAAGGGTTTTCGTTTTTGCCATTTTGGTTTCGGAACCCTAAAAACGAATATTACTTACCTATAGAACATGATCTAGTCAGCTATCATGAAGTCGCGGGTGAGCAAAGTAATGTTTATAGTTCGTAAATATTTATTACACTATTAAGTTTATTCGAAGAAGCAATGTAAAGCAAAATGCTTGATGTTTGTAGCGTGACAGGCGACGTCAGTTGGGTTCTAGGATGACGAAATGAGGGCTATCGTTTTTTTGTGTCACTAGATGGCGCACTGTTAAATGCGTGAGGTTTTTAAGTATGGCTTTCAAAGTCTGTTATTACGGGCGTGAAAACAAAGTTTAGATTAAAATCATATTTAATACACCTTAAAACCGTAGCATAAAAATATCGAGCATGCCACAGTGTTGCAAAGTCCCCATTTTGTTCGGAAAAAAGGGAGGACAAAGGTTTCCGAAAGACAAAACTGTCTCAAAACACAGACATTCATTGCCCCGGAACGCATATTTGCCATAATTAATTTCAGATATTGCAAAATATTCACAAAATTATTCTAATTATAAATAAACCCGCGTAGCTCACCCAAAAACTATGAGATTTGACATTCCGGAGACCTCACGCTACACTAGCGCCTCTAGCGGCGAATTCATTCGCGATAGCCCTCATTGATAACACTATTTAATTTGTATGAAAAAAGGAAAATTCAAAGACTCCATTATTTTTAAAAGTCGCTGAACTAATGTTGTTCAGTTTGACGAGGACGATCTATGTTTTAATTTTTTGCTCGTATTACAGGCCACACCCATTAGATCTCCGCAATGTTAAGTCTGGTTCGATACAAAAATATGTGAGGCATTTCTGTCAATTCACTTGTTATTAATATTAGAAGCGCGTTTTTAAGTCCATTCTAAGAGTTAGTCCTCCCTTCACGACGCAAACCGACTAATCCACGAGACAGGGGGTATTATCAAGGATAATCTTGAAAAATAACGTCCTCGTTGCATCTAATCCTGATCTCGGAATTGCCCCCCGAGGACCCGTTACACCGACTCCAGCCCATAAAGAGGGTTATGATTTTGGCATATTGGACCCGGTTTTTTGTCTTATTTGACACACCCCTGGGGCCACTTGGAAATATTAAGTGCTGGATGTGTGAGACTGTTATGTTAGGTATGAGGGATTATGGTATGGAGGTTTTAAAGAGGCACTGAAATGGATGACCGCGGATTTATGAGGACATTGAAGCGATATAATCTATTTTACAAGCTTTTATTTAGTTTCACCTGTCCTGTTGTCTGTCTGTCTGTAGTCAAATCTTGCAAGTGAAATTGGATCAACTTCCAGTTAGTCAGATTAACATGAAATTTGAAATACTTATGTAAATTGCGTGACAATACAATAATCTAGTAGTGACATCCTGGTAGTCCAGCCAGGATCGTCTCCGCAGGACGGAACTCTTCAACGATTAATAGCATAGACTTGAAATTTGGGACGCAAATGTAGTTTGGATGACAATGCAAGTACAGTCAACAAAAAGTACATTCAGCTAAAAAAGCTTGCATTAAAAATGTTTTTTTATGGTTAGGTTAGGTTATTATAATAATATAATAAATTCCTATTTTCTTTGGTTGGTACGCCCTAACTTCAGAATGACTTAACTAATTTCTTATATTTTAATTAAAGAAATGCAAAAGTGGCTGGTGGACACTACTGGAGACCAAGGGGCTGGCAGCTATCTATCTCAACGAATCGCCATCGCCATTCAACGAAGGAATACACTCAGCTTTTTGGGCACCATGCCACGGGGGCCTTTTTTTAGATTTAATTTAGTTGGTATTAAGTTTTTATGTTATGTATTTAGTTTATAGTTAAGTTTTACTTATGGTTATTTTTTCTTAATATGTTTATTCCTAGTCTCATTTAATAATTACGTACAGTAAAATTTAATCCATCTTTTTTAACCCCCGACGCAAAAAGAGGGTGTTATAAGTTCTTCAGCAATATCCCTTTGTCTGTCTGTGCCATCGTAGCTTACAAACAGCGGTACACAAACATTTAGCCGCGAACAGATAACCATTGGGGGAGAAAAGTCCTCGAGTGGGAGGTTCTAAGGGGGAGGCTTTTGTTCAGTAGTGGACGTCTTCCAGTTGATGATGATGATGATGAATATGATGAACAGAACCGTACCAAAACAATAAAGCATTGAGAGAGAGAGCGAGAGAGCAAGAGAGAGACATTTACACATTGCTGATGCAGCTTCCGATTTTACTCAGAATTCGTCAAATAATATTTACTTAGTTCAAATAACACAACTTGGATCTGTAATATAATCATAACATCAACTTGCTCCCGAATTTCCGGAGTTTGAAAGTGGTTGACGGGAAGGGAGCAATAATTGGTTGGAAACTTCATATAATATTTTTACCCGGAGTCCAGAAAGAGAGGGATTTTTCAAGTGAGTATATTATTAGCGGCAATGAGTTACTATTTTTGATAAATGCTTAGAAGATTAAGTTTTTTTTTCGATAATGTTTGTAGAAATCCGGCCAAGAGCGTATCGGACACACCCGAAATGGGTTCCGTAGCCATTACGAGAAAATTAAGTAATATTTTTCTAAGGATTTCGTATTTTGTACGGAATATTTTTTATACGGAATATAATATAATATATTAGGGGCTGTTTCACCATCCATTGATTAACTGTTGAGTTAACTGGCGGTAAGGTGTGATGCCGTCTCTATTTGTTTTGTTCGAATAGACGGAGACGGCATCACATTTAACCGTCAGTTAACGCTAATCAATGGATGGTGAAACAGCCCCTTAAACTACTAATAATTCCCAAGCAAACATAACCGTTATAGTTTTCCTTGTAAATTTGATATAATTACTACCATAGATTTTTTTCTATTTTCATCATCGCATCGACTTGAAATTTGGTATGCAAATGTAGTTTGGGTGACAATACGAGTACAGTCAACAAAAAGTACAGTCAGCAAAAAAGCTCGTATTAAAAATGAAATTTTTACCAAAAACTTATTTTCGTAATCAAATTAAATCAAATTTTTTATGCTGAAAGCAAGACATGAAGGACAGGACATCAAATTATTGTACATCTATATATTCAATTTAATAATTGTAAATAGGAAGTCATGTTTGACAAATAAATTATCTTTATCTTTTATCTTTATCTTTCGTAATAGAACTACATAACTAGTGTATCGCCTGATTGCTTTCGCGTGAAATGCGAATCCCAGAACAGTCATTTGTGCAGTAAGTATATTCAGAGATGTACGGTATCCTCGGTGATACTTTATGACTAACGGTGTATAACAGTCTAACTTTTTAAACAGGTCCCAAAAACCATCAACACCATTATTATGAAGACCCGAGCCAACACAATCCTCTGTCTCCCTCGGTGATACAATTCTTCATCATTATCCAATAAATTGACAAGTGGCGGAAGAATCGTGCATCATTCGTCATGTCAGCGTGATTATTTCCCCTTCGTTTTAGGGTTCCGTGCACGATTTGACGATTGAAAAGCCGAGTAGCTGCGATCCCCGGGCATATTCTGTATGAGAAATCGGAATGAACTAAAAGAATTTCTTTGCTCACCCGCGACCATGATAGCTAAGTTTATGCAAGATATGGTGTTCATGCAGTTCCTCCACCTCCAGACTGTAAGAACCCACACAAATCACACAAACCCATCTATCACCACTACCACACAAAACTGTGTGGAGGCTAGAGGTGGAAGAACTGTATGAACACGCATATCTTGCATAAACTTAGCTATCATAAGGTCGCGGGTGAGGAAAGTAATTAAAGTAGTACAAAAAAGGAGATTTTTTATTATGAAACGAAAGGAACTATAGGAACTACTGCGAGTAATCCGTGCTACCTGCAAGTGTCGCGTGCGACGGATTTTATCTGCACCAGCGCGCGCAGGCGGGCGCCTGCACCGCTCAAATCGCACAATGCAACCGTGAGAGTTAGTGTAGGCCCTAAACAATTTGTTTGTCCTAACTTCAGCTATTTTTAAAGCCTAATGAAAAGACTAGCGTACAGAACCCTCAGAACTAGGCAACTACGTTACGAGCCATTTTTATGTTTCTCAGATACGGTGACCCAGCTCTGTTTATTATGTATTAGATGTTTTCGAGTGGTACGAAGGGTTTTCCTAAATATTAATGGACTCAGGCAGGATATGAGCGGAATATCGGTATTTTATGGCCGATATAATTTATTGCAAGTTCTGGCAGTTCGGTCCAACTATATTTATGATTATTAAAGTTTCGTTTTTTTTTCTTTCAGTCTTGTCACGTGAGATAAAATATTAACGGTAGCTTATCTCATAACTCATCTCTTTGTACGGTCCCGATGGACGTACCTCACCGTACGTCTCGGGAAAAATGGCTCGTTTTATGCTCTTGTTGTACAATCTACTATTCCTAGTCGACATTTATTTGTAGATTTGTCCGTAAATCTTGACATGAGATAAGAGCCGTGACAGGTTTGCGTTACAATTGTAGCGTTTCGTGGTTAACACACGCGTAACTCGCGCCTGTGAGAATGGTGAAATGGGGCCCAGATTGTATACCTACCTTACCTTGTATATGTATACATTAAAAGCCACCACAGTAGCTCTTACTGCCAATACTCCTGCATTTTATAAATTTACCCTGCAACCCCAATTTACCACGTACCTCAGCTTCCTTATCCGTCAATAGGAAAGTCACTTATAATGGGCGGATTTTGTTCTTTGACGTGTCCCCGGAATATCAAGGGTCCATTTGGAGGACCCAATCATATTTGGGGCCTCTTTCAAATGGACAAACATCTATCATAATTGGCAAGAAAGGATATTAAAGATAGTTATAATAGAACTTCTTTTTTGTTATGGTTTAGTCAATGGGGTCAGAGCAATAATAACTCTAATTTGCGAGTCATTTTATTACCGTTGAGTGTAGACAAAAATCTACAAATGCCATATGCCTATAAAATGTGAGGTTTGCCCTCGATTTCCCTAGGATTTCATAATCAGATCTTGACTTGGTGACAATAGGACCACCTCAGAAGAGTACTCTTTTGAATAAAAAAAAAAAATTAAAACCGGTCCACAATTTTTTTTTTTTTTTTTTTTTTTTATTTATTAAGGCAACAAACAGTCACATACAATTGACTGAGTAATCGGTGAACATACATAAAAAAATACAAACATTGGAACATTGAACCTCCTTCTTTTTTGAAGTCGAAAAAAAATCAGTCAGGTAATTAAGTGTCGTGTCTGCATCGGAAGAGGCAATTTTTTTTAACAGATAACGAGCAGTTGATTGTACAAGTAGCTATTATAACTTATTATTATTGATACTTTAAAAAGCGAGAAAAATATGAAATAAAAAAAATTAACCGACTCAAAAAACTACCCAGTTTAAAGTCAGTTGATTAAAAAGGTCTAAAATTTGTTTGTTTATATGTTAACCTAGTGTTTCAGTAATTTCTGACGCATTCTGTGTCCTAACAATTTTATCCTTTCTTACACTCCGTTTTCCTCGATTTCCGTTAACTTCGGCAGACGGCTCAGTTGATTGATGGAAATAACTGGTAGTGTAATATGTTTTTTTGTGTTTTCATTCATAATTAATAATTTACATTCATTTTAAGATCAATTTAATAAATAAAATATTTATTTACAATTGTAACACCATAACGCCGCCAGACGGCGCTAGCAGTACTGCGCCGCACGGAACGGCCAAGGTTTCAACCTGCGCGGGCGGCCAACAGATGGCGCCACCAGGCAAATTAGATCGCGCTATCGTTTGGTCGAGACAGAATAATGACCTCAAGACAGCCCGGCGAGTTTAATCATTCACATTAGGGCCTACACATCAGGAAGCTATACGCTCTCACCGCGGTGAGTCAATTTTAGTGTCTAGTGTATATAGCGTTGTCCTTGTCGCTAGGATACTCCTACCTCAGTGGGATATTCTGGAGCAAGTACGGTATAGTTTAACACTGTATCAGGTCGGTCCCAATAAATTGTCCGCAACGTAACGGTCGTGGTTTCACTCACTTCGTCGTCCCTCGCCGCTTCCCCGTCTTACACAATGAAAAAAATTAATTAATTAATTAATTAATTAACAAAATTGACGTGACACAAAAGAAAGACATAATAAATGCTTTCTTCAGTTACGATTACGAACAACATTAAAACGTGATAAATTAAGAAAACATTAAACACTGTTTTACTGCGTAGATATAATTAATTATCCAAGTCTTAATTATATTTTAAATTGTAACAGTTAGGCCACTAGTATCTTGAAGAAATCAACTCCATTCCTTTGACCTGCTGAATCTTCTCATGAAGTAGGTACCTAAGCGGAAATCAAAAATAACACGATGTACCTATACTACTACTTCACCTAACTTTAATAGGACTACAGAATTCGATGAAGAAAATCGTCACACTTTTCCATTGATACGAAATAAGTCAATTCATCGTACCTAAGTAAAATCTGTTTAAACAACTGATTCATTTTGAAACAAAGCCAAGTTATCCTGATTGTCGGATCGATCATCTGTTAAGTTTTGGGACGTCAGTGGCACTCGTGCTTGACAAACGACCCGGATGCTTCCTGCCCCATTGAGGTATAAAATAATGGATGGAACCATAAATAAATAATCTTTTAAATACTTATGCGATTATAAACCGTGTTTGTCTTGATCTCCATTAATTTCAGCAGACGACTCACTATCATTTCATTGATAATAACCTAAACTAACCAACAGAAATATTAAATATAATGACCCGGATAACTCACGTCTTAAATCGAGTTTAGCTCGACATGTTTCGGGCTAATCCGTAGCCCTTCGTCTTCGGAGCAACGCGACTCAGCGGCTGCTGCAACACGCGCACTGCCTACATTTGACAGTTGTAATGATGATGAAAACGCGGGTAGTTGTGTGCCGGTGTCAGTTTCGTCGGGTAGTCGCGCGAGCAGAGCGGCGGCGCGCAGTGCGCGTGTTGCAGCAGCCGCTGAGTCGTGTTGCTCCGAAGACGAAGGGCTACGGATTAGCCCGAAACATGTCGAGCTAAACTCGATTTAAGACGTGAGTTATCCCGGTCATCATATTTAATATGAGTGAGTCTCACGGTAGTTTCATGTTCAAAATAACCAACAGAAAGTTAGAAAACCCCCGACTTTGTCACTTCAAAGATCAATGTCTCAAAAACGGCTGAACCGATTTTGATAAAACATATCTAAGAACCATCGCTAGAAAACCTGTTTTGAAATAAAAAAAAACGCATTCAAATCGGTTAACTCATTTAAAGAGTTACGGTGCACAGACGGATACACAGACACGCATAGCGATCAAACTTATAACACCCCTCTTTTTGCGTCGGGGGTTAAAAACTACCTGTTAACAATTTACGACCAATTTTTTTTTGAACTTTTATCTATTTTTTATTTTTCAAACATAATATCATAACTTCACAGTCATTGAAGTGTCAAATTATAAATTTTACAAATTTCACGAGTGACATTGACGTAACGCATAAATCAGTTTACGTAACCGTGGCGTGGTGGCCTAGTGGTTTGACCTATGGCGTCTCAGGCTGAGGAACGTGGGTTCAAACCCCGGCTCGCACCTCTGAGTTTTTCGAAATTCATACTGCGAAATTACATTTGAAATTTACCACGAGCTTTACAATGAGAACATCGTGAGGAAACCTGCACAAACCTTCGAAGCAATTCAATGGCGTGTGTGAAGTTCTCAATCCGCAGTGGGCCCGCGTGGGAACTACGGCCCAAGCCCTCATTCTGCGAGGAGGCCTGTGCCTGCAGTGGGACGTATATAGACCGAGATGAAAGCTGCTCGCACATTTTGTTGAAAAAAAAAAGTTCATAAGCTTGAAACTCGCTAAGTATTTTACCTACTAAAATGTTTCTTTATTATACCCCCAGCATATTCGTAATTGGGATGCAATATGTATGAAAGCAATTGAACAACTTTTTCAAAATGTTCTTGACCAGAAATAATTGGAATCCTGTTCATACACGTGCCATGCTTTATAAAAGAAAAATGAACCTTGAACTTTATGGGGAGTTGAATTTTTTTTTGTGTTGATTTAGTTTTTGGATATTTTCTAATTCAATGTCATATTTAACCTACTTCAAAAAAAGGTGGAAGATATTAAATCAGTTATATTTTTTTTTTACTGTACTGCGCTCTTCCTATTTCCACAAAGACGTAACTCTTTATGTCATCAGACCATCTCATCTGGGCCTGCCTACACTTGTTGTGGTCCGTGGTGTCCACACCAGCACTCTATGGGCCCAGCGGTTATCCATTCGGCGTGCCACATGCCCTGCCCAGTTCCATTTCAGTCGTGCAATGCGTCTCAAGATGTCTGTTACTTTGGTGCGTTTCCGGATGCATTCATTCCGCACTCTGTCTTTCAAACTAAGCCCTAACATAGCTCTCTCCATGGATCTCTGAGCGATTTTGAGCTTCTTAACCATGTTTACTGTAAGAGGCCATGTTTTGGAAGCATATAATATGTTAGTACTGGGAGAACGCGCTGATCGAAGACCTTGGTTTTAAGGCAATAATACAGCCTAAAAATTACCCACTCACTTGAAAGAAAGAAAATGCGAGGTATATACGCTTGTGTACCTAGTTGCTACAAAAAAAAAGGTAGGTGTCCTTTCCAACATGTGTACACACCAGCACGCCGTACCACAACACTGATTTTCAGTGGGTCCACAGACAGGATTTATTTGAATATTTGATTTATAAATTATACTTTGCAACTTTTAGTGCTTAATTTTAAAAGTCCTCTACGTAGTTAGGTTAAGATCGTTGACCTGAACCCCAAACCCCCGTAAATGGAATTCCATGAACAATCAAAGAAACAGATTGGAATAAAAACTTTCAATTGAAACCTCCCGTGACCAGGAGAAAATGGAAAATTGTAAAGAAAATCATTACAAACGGTTTTCCCAGACGTCCGTTTTCGGGAACGAAATCACTATTTATGTTGCTTTGAAATTGGTCCCAACTTGACCTTATGAAGTGGGTGTAAGGACTTGTTTGAGTGCATTAAGTTATTGCAGTAAAACAATTTTAGCACCTACGTGAAAGAAAAGGAGATAAGATGCTGAAATCACGAACATTATAAAAGTGAAAAAAAAAAAAACCATGTCATAACCTTTATGACATTGATATACTCGTAAGATTTAATTTAATTTGGCCTGTGTCAAAACTTTTTTCACTACATCTATCCTTTATCTATCACTATTGAACCTCAGATTTTTTTAACTTTCTGATTATTGCACCTATCTTGCGATTTTCCCGTTAATTATTTATACGTGGTGCAATTTACAAGAATGAACTCCAAATGAAGATCGGTCACTTGGGTACTTTTTAAAGCATACGGTAAAAAAACTAAATAGGTACATTTAATTAAATATTAGTTGTGTTACAGGATCGTAGAGATCGTAAGTACCTGTAACAAAAACACAATTATAAAACTGGTAACACTAGCAGCACATCAATCGGTGATAATAATGATTGATCTGGGACACGTTTTATTACTACTCACAACATAACTTGAATTAACACTACCGTAAGACAGATATAACCATGAATAGGCCTATTATCCTAAAACACCTAATTGACGGGGTCAGTTCGAAGATTGGAGACGTATTTATTCTTTTGGCAATTAAACTAAAAATGGTGTAGATACAGCCAGTCTAAGTTCCTCGTGACCTGACGTCTGTTCGATTTACGTCAAGTAGCCATTCTATTCAGAGCCTCCGAGCTAAACAGATACCTGTCTTATATCCTAGATCCTATAAATCTCCTAAAACTCCATAACTAGTTTATAATTTTATTACTCCTATTCGAAGGAAGGATTTATCCATATCCAGAAGTTATCCAGTTTCAAATAATTGTACAGTGCATTTGTGAAGTTTCTTAAGTTCATTAGATTGTAATACTGCTGGACTTCAGTGCCATTGAATTATACATATAAATAAAGAACTGGGCCCGGAAACGTCAGTTTATTAACTATGTATTTTTATAATTGTTGATACAGTGTCAAAGCATACCTTTTAGATACTCAAGTCCGCGTCTGTTTGTTCGCAGGTGCCCTTTTATTATTATCTTAAATAAATATTACTGTCTGCCCTGTTCCTGCCTTCTTCTTTACTAGAACAACTTCCTTGGACACTACCTCGTGACAAGGTCACGACCTTGAGTAAGGAGGATAACGACACAAGAAGGAGGGACAGGAACGCTTAGAATTAATAAGGACCGTGGATCTGCAAGCGCAGCGTGGGCCATCCACCAACAAGATGACCGGTTCGCGGTGGATGCAGAAGGAAATGAAAATCTACCCCCAATAGTAGACGTCCTGTGACGTGATGATGATGATGATGAAATTTATCTACAAACTCAAACTTTAGTTGTTGTATTTCAGAGCAATCTGACTTTGAAAACAATGTTAACAAAATAGGGAGTATTGGTGTTGTTAAATGTAAACATAACAAACACGGTGTTAAAATAACTTTTGGGAACGCCTTTGCCCTTAAAATTTAGAAATTCAACAACTTTTAAATGATCTGACAAAGTATCTTTTTGAAATGGGTTGTCGGATACTTTTGAATTTGGAAATAGTTGTTTCGATGTCAACAGTTTTATGCAAAACTGTTTTGAATAAACTAATGGATTAGTGAATAAAGCTTTCTCCTTTGGAAGCAATACCGTGCGAGTTTGGCTGTATTACTAAGCCATGTCATATCTATTATTAGTCATTATAATCAACAGCAGGACAATCCACTGTTTGGCATAGACCAGAGTAGATCTCTCCCATATATAAAAGCTCAGGGTTTCGTATTTTGTACGGAATAATAGTTTTCCTTGAAAGTTTGATATACTTACTACCATTTTGATTTTTTTTCAAGTTTTTCCACCCACCGGTTTATATTTTAGAGTGGGGGCGCTCGATTTTAATGAAAAGTTGCACTTTAAAGTTAAATATTTCGCAAAAATAAATAAATCAAAAAATCGTCTTAGCAAATCCCTAATGGTTTTAAAACACCTATCTAACGATACTCCACACTATAGGGGTGAATAAGAAAAAAAAAACACCCCACTTTACGTCAATGGGAGGTACCCTAAAAATAAATTATTTTAATTTTTTATTATACCATTTTGTCGGCATAGTTTACATATATATTCTTGCCAAATTACAGCTTTCTAGCATTGATAGTCCCCTAGCAAAGCCGCGGACGGACGGACAGACAGACAGACAGACATGGCGAAAATATAAGGGTTCCGTTTTTGCCATTTTGCCTCCGGAACCCTAAAAAGGGTTTCTTCCTTTTCTTCCAAAGAGATAAGGTAGGGTAATGACCCCGAAGCAACAAGCTTGTAGATCGGTAGTCAATGACATTTCCCAGGGCGATGACCTCGCCACTTGGCAGCTGCACAGTCATGCATTTTGCATGTAAATAAGAGCCAAAGGATGGACAAGCGAGTGAATGAGACCGATTTGCTATTTCGGGTAGAAAATTTGATGCTGCGCTTTTAAAAGTTTGTGATTTAAGATGCACAAAGGACTCCCCATACCAAAAGTATCTACCGACTTGAACAAAGAAAGAAAGAAAAAACATTTATTCGTGACAATTACACAAAAAAACAGAAGAAAACTAAAAATACGCATCACGGTCACGAAATGGTCTCAAATCAGCATAATGCCGCCCGTGCGAACGGCGCTGGTCTGCCTTTGGGACCATGCGAACGGCGCTGGTCGTCCTTTGAGACCATGCGAACGGCGCTGGTCTGCCTTTGAGACCATGCGAACGCCGCTGGTCATCCTTTGTACCATGCGAACGCGCTGGTCGTCCTTAGGGACATGCCGAACGGCGCTGGTCTGCCTTTGGGACCATGCGAACGGCGCTGGTCGTCCTTTGAGACCACGCGAACGGCGCTGGTCTGCCTTTGGGACCATGCGAACGGCGTTGGTCGTCCTTTGTGACCATGCGAACGGCGCTGGTCGTCCTGTACCATGCGAACGCCGCTGGTCGTCCTTTGAGACCATGCGAACGCCGCTGGTCGTCCTTTGGTACCATGCGAACGGCGCTGGTCGTCCTTAGGGACCGTACGAATGGCGCTGTCTTCCTTTGTTCCCATGCGAACGGCGCTGGTCGTCCTTTGGGACCATGCGAACGGCGTTGGTCTTTCTTTGAGACCATGCGAACGCCACTGGTCGTGCTTTGGTACCATGCGAACGGCGCTGGTCTGCCTTTGCGTGGTGGGGATTGCCATCCGGAAAGGTAGAAAAAAAAATCCAACGCATCAGTTATTCCAACGGGATGTTACGATCCTAATAATGCTCCCATTCAAAACAGACGATTTGGAAGTGAATGCTCTGCAAAGTATTGAAAATGAAAAATAAAACATATGCCAATAATTTTTCTGACGGACTACCTGATTAGAATAACTATTTTTTTTTACCCAGAAACTGACCAATTGATGTAGTTATCCAGTTATCTGCAAATTAACGCCTAAATCAATAAATTATTTAAACATAAGCTGCACCGAACATTACGAATGCACTACACAATCAACGGCAACGTTCAAATTTCGCGCCAATAAATTCTGCATATTCGGAAGCCCGGATAACGTATGCTACGAGTACGGCCATTGCACATACATTTTGATATGTTGCAAGCATTTATCGTGAACTATTAGGCGAAGGTTAGACGTGCAATTAAAATAATGGTCCATCAATATCGGCGCTGGAAAGCAAGAATGCTCTGACCCGGTCCATTCACCAAAATATATATTTTTGAATATTCTAGTACAAAAAAAAATCTGCATCGATGGCCTATTTCTCATGTTTCTACGATTAA
>NC_133495.1:13014728-13018277 GCF_025370935.1 Choristoneura fumiferana
TTTACGATAATAATCATTATCGCTATCATTTAGGTAGAGTCGATAAGTAAGAAGTCACTATGACAGATCAAAAATACCGTGAAAAATTCCGATCTCTGATGATTAATTACCTTCTGAAAAATACATGTTAAACCCTGTTAGATAATTATAAAAAAACATGTATTGTAAACTCTTTTAGATAATTATAAACAGATATTATTGTTAAGCCTGTTAGATAATTATAAAATACATTGTTAAACCCTGTTATAATTATAAAAAAAACAAAGATGAAAACTCTCTCGTTTCTATGGATTCTTGTGAAACACTAATTCCTCCCAACGCATCCTCGAGCACCTTTGGTGTAACGCAGCCTAAAGTAGTCAATGCAAGCAATGTAACGCAACTTGCATGAGTTTTCTTGCAAGTCTAAAACTGGGTTTTATGACAGTATACATCGTCTTTCGGTGTGACATTCCATTAGTGTCCATGCCAACAGATGTCGCATTGCAGTGTTCAAACAGCGTTCAGATTAAAGCGTTTGTTTTGTTAGAGCTAGTGCACTATCTTTGTTGTTGATTGCTGTGACATTGAAATGAAATAAATGAAAAAAATCAGCCAAGTGTTTTTTGAATCAATGCGCATTGTAAGTTTATTGGCCAATACCTACATTACAAATAAAAGAAAATGTTTATTCGGCATTGTAGACAAAGTTAAAAAGATAAACAAGAAGGTACACAACTAAACAGTACTTTCATTGTCGCATGGTGCGGGTGACAACTGTCAATATCACAAGACTACAGAGTCAAAGTGTCGAAACTGAAGTCCATAAAATAATAATTTAAAATCTTAATCATAATTAATTATTCCGATTATTACGGCCAACTTTTGATGAGAATATCGTCCGGCTTACTGCAAGAAGTCACTAATTGCAAAAATCACTAAGTGCAGGTACCAACACGGGCGGATTCGCCGCGACTTACTCTTTCTAACGCACGGACCCATTTTTTAACCGACTTCAAAAAAAAAGGAGGGGTTATCAATTCGGTTGTATTTTTTTTAATGTTTGTTACCTCAGAACTCCGTCATTTATGAACGATTTGAATTTTTTTTTTAGTTCGTCTAGAATGCTTTCAATTAAGTCCCAAGCAGCAAATAGTATCTGATGATCGGATCTTAAGGAAATCGAAGGAACTGTTCAAATCAACATCATTCAACAACATCATTCTTTCTTCTCTTATATTGTAGGGACACATGGTAATTTGGATATATTTAGCAGTAACTCGTACATTTGCACTTGCAATCATAATTTGGTGACGTGGAACTGATGATGAAGACCAGATTTGACCAAGGAACTACTACTCAATAACAAGTATTTCACGGCGGTTAAATTTAAATTATCATGATTAATATACTACCTAGATAAGAAGAAGCTTAAAGTTAATGATTCTTTCGAAACTGATCTGATGCTGAAGCCAGAAGGTAGGCAACGGAACTCTGTTATAAAACAACGTAACTAAGTCGTGTTTGGGCTTAATGGAATCGTTGTGAAGATGTACTTTGGCTACGAACCACTAAAAACTGAGAAATGAAGAAAATTTTTAACAAAAAAGTAAAACCGACTCCAAAAAATAACAAAAAATTGAACTGACCCTTGAAAATATTTTTGTAGGTAAGTACGTACTAGGTCGAAGTCGGTGACTCAGCACCCGAGAAAAATATTTTAAAGTTTTGTAGTCGGTTCCATTTTTTGTTTGTTTTTTTATTTATTGGAGTCGTTTTATTTATTTTAGTAATTTCGATGTTACAGCCATGACATTATTATTTGCCACTTAGGTAAGGATCAACGGTGTGTGCAAGAATGTTCGTTATTTACCAATAATAAGTACCGATATAACTCAAGATCCATTAGGCATTAGGCCCCATCACTATATGGTTACGTTACATGCGTATTACGTTTCTTCACTTAATTGTGATTTGAATTTAATTAATTATTGATTATAAAATTTGATGGTTCTTAACATGCACACGTACATTAGCATATATCTCTAAGAATATTTAAATTTAATTACAAAATTATTATTATAATGGGACCAAAGCCGTGGTGGCCCAGTGGTTTGACCTATCGTCTCTCAAGCAGAGTGCCGTGGGTTCAAACCCGGCTCGCACCTCTGAGTTTTCGAAATTCATTGTGCGGAATTACTTTTGAAATTTACCACGAGCTTTGCGGTGAAGGAGAACATCGTGAGGAAACCTGCAAACTGCAAAATTGTTGCGAAACAATTCAATGGTGGGTGTGAAGTTCCCAATCCGGACTGGGCCCGCGTGGGAACTATGGCCCAAGCTCTTGTTCTGAGAGGAGCAGCCCAGCAGTGGGACGTATTTAGGCTGGGATGGGTTTTTTATTATAATAATGAGAGTGTGAATGCGATCAATGGTAGAATCGAATGAGGTAAATGCCTACGTCTCATCGCTCGGAAGTCGACCACCGAGATGCGATGCGATGGCCGGGGTGCCACTGAGTAATCGTATCTTCCTCGTAGTGGATATGTCGTCGGCCGATCGTAAAATCCCCCAGATCACGAAATTCCTAGCCAGCCATTTATTATGGCAGGCATATCACGATGTGCCTGAGAAACAATATGGCAGATCGATTAGAGCAAGCATTCATCGATATTCCTAAGCAATAAAAAAAACCGACCAAGAGCGCGTCGTACACGCCCAGCAGGGCTACTACGAAACTCAAAACTCGAAGTTCGTATCACACAACGTCCCTCTCGCTCTCGTATTAAATAGTATTGTCAGAGGGACCGCACGACACGAACGTTGAGTTTCGAGTTTCGTATTAGCCCTGCAGGGTAGGGTTCCGTAGCCATTACGAAAATTCAAATAATTTTTCTAAGGATTTCGTATTGTGTACTGAAATTTCCAAGTTAGGTATATTTTATACCTTAGGCTGCTATTTACCGTAAACTACTAATATTCTCAAGCAATCGTAGCCGTTATATTTTCCTTGTCAATTTGATATATTTACTACTATTCTGTTTTTTTTTCATTTTTTCTACCTAGCAGTTTAGATTTAGAGGGGGGACACTCGATTTTAAAGAAAATTGCAAATTTAAAGTTGATATTCGGCAAACAGATCACTATATAGAAAATCATTTTTTTTTACTTTTTTTTATTGTACCACTTTGTCACATGACTGATAGTATATTCATGTCTATTACAGCTTTCTAGTACTAACGGTCTCTGAGCTTACCCGCGGCACAGGCAGACAGACGGACAGACATGGCGAAACTATAAGGGATCCTAGTCGACTACGAAAACCTAAAAAGGCCGCCTCCAACTGAAGCAACTGAGGTCTATGGGGGAGGCCTATGTCCAACATGGACGTCCTACGACTGTATATGATGATGATGAAACAAATCTCATTAAACGAGATCTCAAAAAAATACAACCTAATTGATAACCTCCTCCTTTTTTTTGAAGTCGGTTAACAAATTTCATTAAGCAGAATTACGTTCACATTTAATCAGTGAAATTTAATTTGAATGATACTAACTAATTCCGATC
>NC_133495.1:13018377-13023568 GCF_025370935.1 Choristoneura fumiferana
CATCGCTCCGTTTCGTCGTGAAGGACGGACAAACATACAAACACACACACTTCCACATTTATAATATTAGTATGGATGTAGGTACGGGTCGAATTTTGCAAGTTAATTTGACCCACTTCCTGTCTGTGGTCGGATTGACTTGAAATTTGGGATAAATATGTAATACCTATATATCTGGTGACAATACATTATCTGATATGTCATGCCGTAGTTTTATCTCCAAAAAAGCTTGTATTTAAAGTATAATTTTTAACAAAAACTTATTTTGTTCCTTCACATGGGCTAAACCATAGAATTTAGTGAGTCAATATTCTTGATCGAAATACGTATCTGATCTAGGCTACAATAAATACCAAATAGTGCTTAAAGGGCAGAACCCTTTTAATCTAATCGTGGGCCCTAATTCTTCTTTTATTTCGCAATCCGGCGACCGATCTCCAAATGTATTAGGGGTCTGTTATGATAATGTCAAGGTAATTAAACGTTTTGGAGGCACCTTCGTAAATGAGCGTTTGGTTCTGTAGAACAGATAAGCCACGTCACAACAAGGCTTCTTATCTCTTAAAATGGGTATTTTTGTTATAAATGGCATAAAGAACAGCCATGCAAAATTTTATAAGTATGGACATACAGCGTGCTATTTTTGATTTTCGTTAACTTTAAGGGAACAACAAATTAAGTCAGTTTCTCTAAGAAAATAGTGGCCTTACTCATCATATTGTTTAAAAGAAAATTATAAATAAAAAAAAACTAAAACTAACTAGTTTGGCTCAGTGACCCAAAATGAGTCTTGGCCTCCGAAACGAGAGCTTGCCACAACCCGATCCTGCACAACTTCACGCCAATTGCCGGCTTGAAGCTGTCGCAAATTAAATTAAATTAAATTAAATTAATTATATTATTTGCGGTTAAATATAAATTGGTTTTGATTAATACATATTAATGACAAAAGAAGGTTAAAGAAGTGAGTGTGTTTGATGTCTCTCGTATGTATCACTTGTATGTTATTCTTTAATTTTAAGAATTTTACAATATGTTCTTATAACACGGTGTATAGAGGTTAAAATTTTATCTATGGTTCACAGTTAGATCCCATAGAAATATCGAGATAAAATTGAAACTAAATTCGTTTACTAACTAAGCTGGTCGATATGTGTATCCTGCCCATCCTACTTACGGCGCTCAGACCTGGTCGTTGACTGAGGCTCAGAAGTCCAGACTCAAGGTTTGCCAGCGGGCTATGGAGCGCAGTATCCTAAGTGTTCGTAGACCTGATAGAATCAGAAACAACGACCCGCGCTCCAGAACTCAAATTGTCGATGTGGGGATGGAGACCGTTTTTGTCAAACTTAAAACCTAAAATTGCTAAAAGTGGCTCCGAAGCGGTAACGTTTCGTGTGCTCTGCCTACCCCATTTGGGAATAGGCGTCATGTTTGTGTGCGTGTGTGTGTGTGTGTGTGTGTGTGTGTGTAAAATGGGACTGGGCGGGACACGTTTGTAGTATGTATCCGGATCGCTGGGGCAAAGTTATCTCCGATTGGGTTCCCTGTGACGGACCCCGGAGCAGAGGTAGACCTAGGAGGCGATGGCGGGACGACTTGGACCGTCTCCAGCCACATTGACAAGATTCGACCAAAAGTAGGGATCAGTGGAAGAAGAGAGGGGAGGCTTTTGCCCAGCAGTGGGACACACTACAAGCTAAGTAAAAAAAAACTTTTAAGAAAAAACGTGAAAGAATAACAAATAAACATGCACTCAAGTTTAGAATTTAACACAAAAGTAGGATTTCAACTTTTGCTGCTTGTACTAAATTGAAATGTTCAAGAAAATGGAAAATTCAAAGATTTTTTTACTCTCAGACATGTTAAAATATGAAAACGAGCGCTCATTTATGTAAAATATGGTCTTTATTGCCAGACATACTTTAGACAATCCGCGGTCCTTATTCATGAGCATTCGCTACGATAGCCTGAGCAATGAACTTTCAGACATGATATTCATATTTTCAGTCATATATCTATTTTTTCTAACATGGTTCAAATGACAGATGCCAAACTAATAAAACTAGAGTCCATCCCACTGTTACAAACTATCGATACTTTTGCATATACCTAGTGCTAAAAGTGTCAATAGCATTGTATTGTTGGTAAACGTTACGCTTTCGAACTGAAAGTGTTTTTTTGAATTTAAATATTAAATTTATTCAACACTTGGAGTGTCACTTTCCGACTCTGCCGAACAGTCTTGCAAATCAATAATAAGTTTATTTTACTGCTTTTATTATTTATATTCTTAATTTAATTTAATTTTCATTTCATAATTTAATTTAATTTTCATTTTATTTATTTGACTTCTAATTAATTTTTTTTATTTTTTTTTACGGACTAACGTCTGAAATAAATATTTCATTTCATTATTTTTACCGATACCCTCACCTTTAGTACTTACGGCCTATTGAGACAACATTTTAAAGGCGTTCATTAAAGAAAGTAAGTTAATATAACACAGTGCCTACGCAGTAACTTAACAATTTGTTAGCAAAGTTTGTCAAATATTCGAACAATCAGCTCAGTTTTAATGTGATTTCATTTTTTTAAGTACTATAATTATCTCTGTTTAAACAATTAATAGTACATTACTGCAGCGGCCATGAGAGTAAGGGCTTGATGGACGAGTTCGGGGTAGACGGCCGAGTCGTAGACGAGGCCGGATAAAACGAGTCCAGCAATCCCTGTTCTGGCCGAGGCTTGTATAGTGCTTTTCTCAAACAATGTGAGGAAATATTTCATCCATCCATCCATCCATCCATCCGTCCGTCCGTCCGTCTGTCCGTCCTTCCATCCGTCCATCCATCCATCCATCCATCCGTCCGTCCGTCCTTCCGTCCGTCCGTCCTTCCGTCCGTCCGTCCTTCCGTCCGTCCGTCCTTCTGTCCATCCGTCCGTCCGTCCATCAGTCCGTCCGTCCGTCCGTCCATCCATCCGTCCATCCATCCATCCGTCCATCCATCCATCCGTCCATCCATCCATCCGTCCGTCCGTCCGTCCGTCCGTCCTTTCGTCCATCCATCCATTCGTCCGTCCGTCCGTCCTTCCGTCCATCCATCCATCCGTCCGTCCGTCCATCAGTCCGTCCGTCCGTCCATCCATCCGTCCTGTCATCCGTCCATCCATCCATCCATCCATCCATCCATCCATCCGTCCGTCCGTCCGTCCGTCCGTCCTTCCGTCCATCCGTCCGTCCATCAGTCCGTCCGTCCGTCCGTCCATCCATCTGTCCATCCATCCGTCCTTCCATCCGTCCATCCATCCATCCGTCCATCCATCCATCCATCCATCCATCCATCCATCCGTCCGTCCGCCCATCAGTCCGTCCGTCCTTCCGTCCGTCCGTCCTTCCGTCCGTCCATCCTTCCGTCCGTCCATCCATCCGTCCTTCCATCCGTCCATCCATCCATCCATCCGTCCTTTCGTCCATCCGTCCGTCCGTCCATCAGTCAGTCCGTCCGTCCGTCCGTCCATCCATCCGTCCATCCATCCATCCGTCCGTCCGTCCGTCGCATCGCATCGCATCGCATCGCATCGCAAATGCTTACAGAGTAGTGGTGGTTGGCTGTTTCTAATTTTTCTTTTGTCAGTTTAATGTTAGTAAGCAAATTTAAAAAGTTAGAGCAGCGGACAATAATGGATTTTCATACATACTTCATGGCCTAGGCCATGAAGTTATGTAGGGAGGTGGTAGGCAGCCATAAATGAGAAACTTCATGTCTCTATTTCGTGATATTAACGCATACATTTCCGAGCATGTTTGAGAAAAAAATAGTTACTGCCTTACAAAGCTACATAATCATCATGTGTGTCATTTAAATCATGTTAGGTAAAATAGAGTTTACTTATTATTTGGTTGATAGAAATTAGGGCTATTATATTATTGTCTGTGCGCATAGTGCGTTATACTGCATACCACAATTGTGTGTGTGTGAGAGAGAGAGTTATTATAAAGTTGAGGAGTACTTATGTGATGATGCGACATGGCCAAAACTGAAAGCCGATGACAAATTGGGATGTTGATGTGTGATGTGATGTACTCGTATTTGTGTGTGCGCGCGCGTGTGTGTGTGTGTGTGTGTTTTATGTCGGTGTATTTGTATTGTATAGTGTTGTGAAGTGTGACTTGGCAGTGTCCCGGCGCATTTCGTGTCTAGTTTCTGGTTCTGTTGCCGTTGTCCGCGTTGCAGAATTTAATTTATAATATTTATTAGTTTTGACATTGGAGACCTTATACATCTCCATTTCTTTATTTTAATAATTATTATTAGTTTTTTGACCTTGGAGGCTTTTTACACCTCTGAAGATTGTATAATTTAAGTAATTTAATTAGTTTACTTTGACATTTAGAGACTATATACATCTCTGAATTATTTAGAATAGTAACTTTATTATTAACATAGGGACTTCATACATCCCCTTGCTGTATAATAATTTTATTATTAACTCAGGGACTTTATACATCCCCTTGTTATGTTAAGGCTGTATATTGTTAAGCTTATGGATTTTAAACTTTTATATTTTTAGTTTTAAATTCTAGTCACAGGCTCGCGACGTCGAAGTTACCAAGCGATCCCATAGAGCTTATGGGAACGGAAGCAATATCATGCCCTCGGTACCGCTCTGCTTTCAGAGCATGACATGAGTGCGTGTGAGCTAACTTTGGGGCGGCAGACGTGAACTTGCCTTCGAAATCCAAAAGCTTAATGGTTACTTGACCTGAAATGTATATTTCAGAACTAAATTATTGTTATTATTATTTTAAAATTTATGACGGGGAAGCATTCTACACTTCCACTGAACGTAGATATAGTTAAGTGTTTAGTATTTTAACTAAGGGACCCCATACATCCCTGTTTTCTTTTATTATTATTTTTTGTATTTTTTTTTCTTTAATTGTATAATATCGTTTTTAAGTAATTTATTTTGTAATTATATTTTTATGAAAAAATGACTTTCTGCCAAGTTCTTTGCGGCGCATTCTTCTTGGCAATGATGTCTTTCCGAAAGCGCTGGTAGTTTTAAAAAAAATGACGTGTAAAAGTGCCCATTGCGGCCTATTTACTGAATAAATCATTTGAATTTTAATTTGAAATTTGAATTTTGAGAGAAGAGAGAGAGAGAGAGAGAGAGAGAGAGAGAG
>NC_133495.1:13026746-13112063 GCF_025370935.1 Choristoneura fumiferana
AAGAAATCAGTAACACTGTCGGGAAATTTTATTATATGATCTGGTAGCCCCCAGCACCCTCGTTGCGATATAATATGTCATCCCGTTGTATGTTGTGTTGGCATTCAGAACACGGCCGGAATGCTTTAATAGGTAGCATACGAATAACGCGCTACTCATCGGGAATTTGGGGTAAGATTGTGGCAACATTAATCAATTGAAACAAGATAAATGCTTCCTGATTTCTGTGGAGATTTGGGAATTTACGTGTGTGTTTACATAACCGATAATTTTTATTTTATGATGCATAAATAAAATACTCGTACCTACTCTACTCAAAGCTGCCTCTTTAACCTCCTTATACGACATGACGGCTACCTTCTCTTTTATTTGCTTTGTACAATCAAGTCTCGGTCTCCCTCTTTTTCGCTTCCCTTCCACTTTTCCTTCTAAGATGACATTTATGAACTCATCATGTCGTATAAGATGACCAATCATTTTCCCTCTCCGATTCTCTATTGTTTATTTATTTATTTATTTATTTTATTGAGGTGTTCAACAGCGTTACAATTATGTTTATTCTAGTTTACAGACTGAATCTTAAGGCCAATAACAGAACTCCGTTAATAATACAAGTATATAAGCCTGAGTAGGAGTAAACGTACCTTAAATAAGAAAAAAAAAAGTTAATAGGAAATGACGAATATATATATATGTATGTATGTGTATATATATATATATATGTATGTCCTTACACAACATGACGGCTACCTTCTCTTTTATTTGCTTTGTACAATCAAGTCTCGGTCTCCCTCTTTTTCGCTTCCCTTCTACTTTTCCTTCTAAGATGACATTTATGAACTCATCATGTCGTATAAGATGACCAATCATTTTCCCTCTCCGATTCTCTATTGTTTATTAATTTATTTTATTGAGGTGTTCAACAGCGTTACAATTATGTTTATTCTAGTTTACAGACTGAATCTTAAGGCCAATAACAGAACTCCCTTAATAATACAAGTATATAAGCCTGAGTAGGAGTAAACGTACCTTAAATAAGAAAAAAAAAAGTTAATAGGAAACATATACATAAGATGTGTCGCTAAAGTAAATTAAGTGTGTGTG
This sequence comes from Choristoneura fumiferana, assembly GCF_025370935.1. Taxonomy (NCBI): domain Eukaryota; kingdom Metazoa; phylum Arthropoda; class Insecta; order Lepidoptera; family Tortricidae; genus Choristoneura; species Choristoneura fumiferana. The sequence continues at coordinate 13,027,851 of NC_133495.1, forward strand.
TGTGTGTGTTACCAGGAAATACTTTCCACAATTGAAAATTTGAATTTAATTCTTGATGTGACAAAGGGGTCCACATTTCCGTTAATGTTCTCATCTCTCCATTGTTGACTTTCCTGTCCGACTAATTTTCTCCATTCTTCGCCATCACCACAGGGTCCATGGCCAGAGCCATTCTTTGGCTACACCGACCAAAGTGGAAGTTTCTTAAGTTCATTATTGTAATACTGCTGGACTTCAGTGCCATTGAATTAAATAAATAAAGAACTGGGCACGGAAACGTAAGTTGATTAATTATGTATTTTTATAATTGTAGATGCAATGTCAAAGCATAGCTTTTAGATACTTAAGACCGCGTTTGTTTGTCCGCAGGTGCCCTTTTATTATTATCTTAATAAATATTACTATCTGCCCTGTTCCCGCCTTCTTCTTTACTCTAACAACTTCCCCGTGACAAACGCACCTAACACCATCACCACACTACGCTGACGGTGATGAGAGTGCGTCATCAAAGAAACACAACTGCTCACCATCATACCCGATGTTAACTAACGAACCAAAACTAACATTTCAAATTTTTACAACAAATCGTGCTAGAGCTGGTAGGCCGTGTCAGATTATTTCTGCGTGCCCGATGTGGCAGATATTAATGCAGGTAACTGTATTAAATATAATGACCCGGATAACTCACGTCTTAAATCGAGTTTAGCTCGACATGTTTCGGGCTAATCCGTAGCCCTTCGTCTTCGAAGACATGTCGAGCTAAACTCGATTTAAGACGTGAGTTATCCGGGTCTTTATATTTAATATGAGTGAGTCTCACGGTAGTTTCATGTTCAGGTAACTGTACTTCGTCCCACTAATATTATGAATGCGAAAGTTTGTAAGTCTGTTTGCGTGTTACTTCATCACGTCTAAATCATCGAACCGATTTAAATGAAATTAGGTATGCAGATAGTTTTAATCCCGGAGAAGGACATAAGAAACTTTTTATCCCGGAAAATTGCATAGTTCCCGCGGGATGAACGAATTTGCGACGGAGTCGCGGGAAATGGCTAGTATTACATATTATATTGAATTTACCAGCTATACATACTGCACGCACTATAATTTCAATTTGCGTTCTGTCATTACTTTTCAACACTCTTTTTAATCCTTCTGCTCCCGTATACCTTTCCGAGCGTTTCAGCTACTTGGCTGCTGGCAGTCAGTATCGGTTACGATCGAGTACCAATCTCCTTTTAGCCTGTCTTCTACCTCATCCAAAACATACTCTAAATCCTTTACAGTGCAATCTGCCAGGCTGTGGAATCGGCTACCGACCTCCATCCGGCAATCCCCCACCGTGGGATCTTTTAGGGAAGGCTTGAGAAGAATGTGGCTTGCACCTTCTCCTTAAATTATGGTCATATATATAGTAGTTTATTTATTTATATTGTAGTTTATGTATTATATTGTTTAAAGCACTGTATAGTAGCTTCCATTATTTTAACTCTAAAACTCACCCTTTGTCGGACCCTAACGTATTGCTCCTCTCCTCTCATCCACTCAAAGGTTGACTGGTAGAGATCCCTTAAAGGGATAAGTCCGCCTTTGTACAAGTATCTTAAAGTTTGTCAGTAATGTTTTGTTAATTTTCTTTTGTACAATAAAGAGTTTACATACATACATACATACATATTTCTCTGTAGGTACCTATGATATATAATAGTTATTTATGTGGCTGGTGCATAATGCCTAATTATGTATACCCGCATACATAACTTTATATACATGCATATCATAAGTTTTCTATAATATGTTCAGATATGGCCTGTATTTTTAAGTTAGTGTTACTGATAACTAGTTTGAAGTACCTACCAAAGCTTAAATAAAACAGATAATAAAAAACTAAAGTTTTATTTATAATAATAATTATTATCTACATGTCATAAGTTTTGTACAATATGTACAGATATGCATTGTTAAAAAAAGTATTACCGATACTTTAATATAAACATTAAGATGCACCCAAAGATACCAGGTTTCTTGATAAAGGCCATTTGATAGTCGTTTCTGAACATATAATAGGGAAGTTATGATATGCATGTAGATAAACTAAGTAAAACGTCATAGGTAGGTACTGTATCTCAGATCCAAAGACAATTTACAGCAGCTTGTGCCTTTCAAAAATTCAATCGGCATATTCTAATCTATGGACTAACCGGTTTTTAATAAAAGCGACCGCGCTGGCACGCCGCCAACGCACAGCTGTCGTCTAATATGTTCTTTAAAAAACAAACCTTGACTCCGTTGTCTATGCGTATGTAGGTTGGCTACTAATGGTACCATAACTAAAATAAAGTGGTTACAGTGCCGGTTTTAAAATAATTGAACCATATCTAAACTTAATAATGTACCTAATAAAGAGATACATCTTTTGTTTGTTTGCAGGGGATTCTCTGAAACTATTAAGCAATTTTTTCTACTCCTATACTGTAATCTATGATTTACTTAATCACGAACAGTAATGTAACAGCATACATAAAAAGATTCTGAAAAAGTCTATATTGTCTATTCCCCATAACAGCACTGTATCGTAATGTTGCTAAAACGATACTGCAAACTGCAACCACTTACTTTTTTTTCTTAATTCGTACGTTCGGACAGGCTAAGGTGCAATCAGTTACATATTTTATAAGGTTTTTATACAGAACATAATCCATAGCCTGCCAACGCTGCCAACATATAAGTAACGCGTATTTTTAACATCGTCACAGGCAAGTAAGCGTGAATCAAAAACAAAATTTAACTTAGACAAATTTTGTCATTTTCATATTTGCCACTTGTTTATTGTTGTTTACCTTCTCTTTGCGTTTGCCATACTTTTTACTAAAGTATGAAAACGTTTAAAGTTTACTATTTCTCTAATTTTGTATTGTAATTTATAAGTATCCAGTCGAAGAAAAAGTATTGTATGCAACGTTGTATAAGTAAGTCAAAAAAAGCTCGTGGCGTCTTTTTCTTATGATGTTCGCTAAAGCTCACATCGTAACTCACGCCACTCACCTTTTTTGAACCCTGTTATACAACTGTTGCATAAAATACTTTTAAAATTTAGATCACTAAAACAGGGTAGGTATGTACAGTCACCAGCATTAATATCTGCCACAGCGGAGCGTGCAAAAATATCTGACACGTCTTTCCGGCCCTAGAAATAGAGATATTTATGCACGCTTGTTGTGTCAGATATTGGTGCCGGTGACTGTACTACCTATAATATACCTCGTTGAGTTTCTTGCCGGGTTCTTCTCAACAGCGGTTTTTCCGAACCAGTGGTAGATTCTTTTTGAAATGCATAAACTGTGCTTGTTATAGCCTAAATTGAATAATAGTAGATTGTACAACAAGAGCATATAACGAGCCATTTTAGCCGAGACGTTCAAATAGCCACCCGAGCCGGTACGGCGAGGGTGGATAGACACGTCGAAGGGGAAATAGGTTTAATGCTCGAGTTTTTCACTCCGCTTTTCACTTCGATGGCGAGGAAATAGGACATTTAATAGTAATGCATTTAAAATAATTATATTTTTTTAGTTTTATTGGTCTATTTTGATTGATTCTTAGTTTCATATAAATTCAAATTATTAAAAAATATATGTAGAAACTTTTTGTTTGTGGCGGTTTACACCTAATTGCCTTGGTCTAAGATGAAGATTTTACTTTATGCACTAGAGCATAAAAATACATTTTATGTTGCCTAAATCCAGCATAAATACCAAGTTTACGAGCATGAGAAGTGAAAAGATATTTCGACTTTGACTTTGACTATGTATGTGCGAGTCAAATCTTGCAAGTCGGATTGACAATACGATAATCAAGCAGTGACAGTATTTTATGAACGAACAGTAAGCCTTTATCTATTCAAGACAACATGCCGTTACCATAACACAAAAGACGTACACCGCCATCTATCGGTGGGTTGGGATCTTAAACTCGCCCTTACAACTTGTACACAATGTGCGACATTCGTATTGTTCAGCAACGGATGCGTGATCGTGTGTTGGTAACGTCGGGGATGAACTTGTGGCGTGAAATAATAATAATTCATTTATTTATCAGATTACATAATTGATCCAGCTTTGTTAGTACCGTTAAAATAATGAAATACTTATTGACTATGTTAGTAAGTTATACAAAACAAAACAAAATATTTACCGCCTAGCAGTCATGACAGCCTCATAGTGCCTCATAAAAGGGGAGTCGTACCTGGCCGCCACAGTGCTCATGATGGGGTTGGGGCTGGCAGAGAGAGAGACAAGTCTTTTTCGCATTATTGCGTAGAAGTCGTCAGTACTAGCCAGTGCAAACATGCCTGAAGCACTGCAGAATCGGGGCAGCCCCAACAGCATCCTGAAGCCATAATTGAAATGAGATTAGCATTTCCTGTGTTGTGACGTCATTGGGCATTTCTATCTACCGTTGTACCCTGAGTTTATCTCTCCGATTTCAACAAAATTTGGGAGGTAGACTCAGTCCATGATTCCGAGATTTAAAAACAGTGTCTCCAGATGTGTCGCCAAAATGTTGTATGGATGTGTCCGTTTTGTTACGAATTTTTCTTAATACTTTTCGTAACAAAACGGACACATCCATCCATGCAGCTGTCAGTTGTCAAATGTCGCCATACAAGGACACATACGTACGACGTACGGCGACATTTGACCACTGACAGCTGTCAATGCGACCTCTTTTTTTAAATCGAACAGACCAAGGCACAAAACCGATTAATCTCACCAAACATGTGGTTTGCCGAAATTAAGTTTCAATTTACTTGTAAAAAAATATCTACAGGAGTGAGCTACATTCTTAGTGTACTATCGATAAAAAATATAATATGGACCATCCTAAAAAACTAAAGGTACTCAATTAATTTGTTTCGTGAACAAATCTTTATCCTTAGAAACGTTTTTGAGGCCCACCTGGGGGGCCTACCACGCTCTCTTAATACGATTCAGTTTAGGCTCTAAACTGAACTGCATCGCTATTTCGTACCACGACGTTACTTTTGCGATTCTGTTCAAGCACGGTTTAGCGACAGCGATACAGACATTTTCATTCACTCACTTCAAGCGGTTTTCGTACCATGACGCTTAACTTGAGTGGGAAGTGGGAATTGAATCGCTTCAGTGTCAAATTTAGCGATTCAGTATAAGTTACACATTCTGTCAATTCTTTTGGAATTTTAAGTGTTTTACTTGGAATATTTTTAAATTTCCATAACTTTAAAACTTTTATTCAAGTTTTATAACTTTTCATAGGTACCTCACAACATTGTGCTTCTTAACTCTTCATTGATAAAACTAAATTTTCAGTGAGAAAAGAGACTCATGGATTAGTGACAGCGTAAAATTTGTATTTGTAATCAAAAACGGTTGCTAAGAACACGGAATGACATAGAGTTATGGTTTTCCAAAATAAAGAGTTTTTAGTATACAATATTTGGTTTGCATATAGCGGCATCCCTTCCGCGACTTAGCGTTTCAGTTTCGGACCAGAGACAATATAGGTCTTTCATTCACTTGTAAACCATTGAGACTCAGCTCTGAGAAATAAACGTCGTGGTACCAATTTCGACGATTCAGTTTAGGTGCCTAAATTGAACTGCTCTGCGTTTGGATCGTTTATGAAAAGATCATGGTAGGCCCCCAGTGCCCTATTTCACGAAGCTACAATTTACAAGCGGTAGCCTCTTTTCAATGCATACTGTTAAACAAAGACTACCGCTTGTAAATTGTAGCTTGTAGCTTCGTGAAATAGGGTAAGGTTACATTTATGAGTACACTTTATTAAGTGAGTTTCTTAGTTTTTTTACTTTAATTATTTTAACTTATCATACCGACTTCAGCAAAATGGGCAGTGATACAATTCAATGTTCACGACCCGCTCTTTAACTGCTTCTACCAAAATATGACTTTACTTGGCAACAATCAAAGTCCAAACTTCTACACCGAGAAACCTTAGAACGCAATTCCAGCTCTGCTTTGAAGTGTTTGACACCTAGTGACCGGAAATGCCGGGATTTACCGGCGAAAAGCCGATTCGCTCAACGTGACAGTCGAAATTAGAAAATGGCGGAAAAGAATGCGAACAATAAAAGCCCTGCGAATGGCTGACGTGAAAAACCAATACAGTGAATCGGTGTTGCTGTGCCAGGGATCGGGAGGAGGTCGTTAGAGAGTTTAGTTTTATTTTCAGAATAGAAGCTAGATTTTGCACTGTCATCGTTAAGCGAGACGTCAGTGCTAAGGAGTACGCTAACTTCGGTGGTGGAGGTGGAAAATATACCTAACTTACGTCTTCTCACTCTCTAGGTTGCTAAACGTAAATGTTCATTGCCACTGTAAGATAGTTTTCTATCCTACAAGAAGTTCTAGAGATCTGAAAATAAAATGTAATATTTTTAAAAAGAAAATTTCAATTTTTGCGTTGCAATCACACATTATTTTCAGGTTAGGTTGACATGGGGTAACGTGGGTGTATAGGTAGTACCTCATCGTTGATAACTAGGATGCAGGTTCAAAAACGTTTTGATTACAAGAAAATCGGCTATCGTAAAAACCGGTAACCTTGCCCATGCCTGCGTCTGCGTCTGGGCCGGCTCCCCCGGGACTAGCCTGAGGTCGCGCTAATTTATTCATTGCTCGTTCTGCACTAACGGTACTTTCTCGGTAAAAACCGTTACTGCGAAACTTACACTGTACAACACTTCGTTTAAGCGTTACGGTTCCGTAGAATTATCAAAAATTATTATTAAGCTTTTACCCGCGACTTCCTTCGCACAAAAGCATTATTAGTCTTTATAATACTTGAATAGGTTATAAAGAATAGAATTTTATAATTCAAGCTTTGGTTTTTTTCCGTTTCACCAAAAAGGTAATTACCGGTTTTTATCAATGAACTGAGCTGTCTGTCGAAGTTAAAAAAATCGAAGAAGAATCTAACATAGAATTAGAAGAATCTTGCAAAGTTAAAAGAACTTTTTCAACCCTTTGCTTGAGCGGGCCATAGGTCAAACCACTAAGCCATCACGGCTTTTTTTGTTCCTAGACGGTTTAATTTTGGAAAAAACGGTTCTTGATAACGTCTCTAATTTATCATACAGAAAAATGCTTTTTAATTTGAATAACTTTAACCCTACTACTAACGGGATCGAATCAGAAATGAGGAGATACGTAGAAGAACAAGGGTCACCGACATACTCGTAGCCATGTGAATTAGCTCGTTGAAGTGGCAATGAGCAGGCCATAAATATAGCACGGAGAACAGATGGCCGTTGGGGCCGAAAAGTTCTCAAGTGGAGACCGCGGATCGGCAAGCGTAGCGTTGGACGTCCACCATGGAGATGGACGGATGACCTGGTTAAAGCCGCGGGTTCATGGCGGATGCAGGCCGCTGCCAACCGAAGCGACTGGAGATCTATGGGGGAGGCCTATGTCCAACAGTGGACGTCCTACACCTGAGATGATGATGATGATGAACCCTACTAAGGGTTCGAGTTATTTAACTTTAACGCGTAGTTAAAAGCACTCACAATCCAGAACACCCTGAGGTTAAATAACGTTTCTAAAAAGGTTTCTTTTTACGGACCTCTAAAAAGCCAGTGAACGAACTCCGATCTTATTAAAGTTGTTGCGTAAAATACAACTTTTGGGACGTCTTTTACGTGTAATACAACTTCTAATTAATGCAGGTTGGAAACGTGTTCCACTTGAAGTTACGACATTTTAGATTTGATATTTTAAGAAGTACTTTGTTAAATGTATTTGTGCATGAGTCACAACTTTGCTTGTTAGTGAAGAGGGTGTAGGTGGTTGTAAAAAGTCCTCGATGGGCAACCACGGAAGACGAAGCTTCAGTGCCCTTAGTGTAAGTTTTCGGTACAAAATTTGGACGACATCGTGAGAGTAGCGGGAAACCGGTGGATGCAAGTGGCGAGTTGTCGTTCATGGTGGTGTTCTCCATTTGGACGACCGGATGGCTAAGTGGTTAGAGAACCTGACTACGAAGTTTGAGGTCCTGGGTTCGAATCCCGGCCGGGGCAGATATTTGTGTGAATAACACGAATGTTTGTTCTCGGGTCTTGGATGTTTAATATGTATTTAAGTATATTGTATTTATCTATATAAGTATGTTTATCCGTTGCCTATTATCCATAGTACAAGCTTTGCTTAGTTTGGGACTAGGTCAATTGGTGTCAAATGTCCCATGATATATATATTTAAAATACGTCTCGATCGCATTCGCGTTAAAATCTCAAATTGTATGGAAACACGAACATCGCAAACGTTCCGCTAGAGGCGCTGTTCGTGTTGGCATACAAATTGAGATTTTAACGCGAACGCGATCGAGACGTATTTTGTAACCGAAAACTTACACTAAGGGCACAGTGCTCTCATTCTAGCATGGTGCGGGTGACACTTGATTCACGTTTCGTTTTACAAAAAAAAAAGTTGCTGCGGTCTAAATACCGGGTGTTTCCTGTAATACGAGCAAATCATTAAAACATAGATAGTACTCGTTAACCTGAACGATATTTGTTCAGCGATTTTTTTAAATAAGGGAGTCTTTATATTTTCCTATTTCATACAAATTAATACTGCTATCAATGTACGCCATCCTAGAATACAACTGACATTGCCTACAAACAACAAGAATTATGCTTTACGTTGCTTCTTCGCATAAACTTAAAAGTGTAATAAAAATTAAAAAACAATTATTTTTAAAAGTCGCTGAACTAATGTTGTTCAGTTTGACGAGTATAATCTGTTTTAGTTATTTGCTCATATTACAGGCCACACCCGGTATATGGAAGTATAAAGAGCAATGTTATACGAAATAAATTATTTAACCTATCAGATTTTTATAATCAATTAATAAAATTCAAAGCACAATAAAATTAAGTGAAGAAACGTAATATGCATGAAACGTAACCCCAGACACTCGTTTAGTGATGGGACCTAAATACCTAATGGATCTTGAGTTATATCGGTGCTTATTAATTGGCAAGTAACGAACACTCTTGCAGACTCCGTTTAGCCTTACTTAAGTGGCAATAATATTCCAATCAAGAATTTCACTAATATTCTCATCTAAATTAGCGTAATAAACGGATTAATGACGACATTAATTATGATTAAGATTTTAAATTATTAGTTTTATCGATTTAAGTTTCCACACTTTCACTCTCTAGTCTGTGATATTGACAGCTGTCACTCACACCATGCTATAATGAAAGCACTGTAGATGGACTCCATCTACGGAGTACAGAGTACAGAGAGAGTTTGGAACTGGTTGGGTTTGAAGTACTAGCTGCACATTGTAAGAAGACACACATCGTCACACATATTACACCAATCCAACTGTCACTACGACCATATTTTATTACGCCGACCGTTTCGAACTCAATCATAGTTCATCGTCAAAGACGTAGCTATCATAAGGTAGCGGGTGAGCAAATTCACTGCGAGTAATAATCAACAAAAACTATAGTCAGCAAAAAAAATAAAGAAAATTTATAACAAAATATATATTTTAACGATCCGATTTCCAAGTGGTTAGAGAACTTGACTAGGAACTTGAGGTACCGGGTTCGATCCCCGTCCGGGCAGATGTTTGTATGAACAATACGAATGTTTGTTCTCGGGTCTTGAATGTTTAATATATATTTAAGTGTGTATTTATCTATATAAGTATGTTTATCCGTTGCCTAGCTAGTATCCATAGTACAAGCTTTCCTTAGTTTGGGACTAGGTCAATTGGTGTCAGGTGTCCCATGATATTTATTTATATTAAAAACGTTTTTTTTGTTCCAGTTTGCTCATTCGGCGCAGCCACCGAAGCTGATCATGGCAGTATCCTGATTGCTGACGAATTATTTGAAGACGCAGCTACAACCATGTCAAGGACCAATAGTAACCATAGACTAGATAACGAAAATAAAGTAACTAGCGTTGTAAATAAATATTTAAGGCTCAATAATGGTAATACAACAAGACAATATAAAGGAAATGAGAATGAGAATGTCAATAAGAAAGTCAGGAGTAAAAGGAACACTGGTGATCCGAGGTGCGCGCCGTTTGAGTATACTGGGCCGTCGATGACTTTTCTAAACCCCCCGGTTAATAAGGAGGGGGATAAAACATATGCTAATAATGTTACGTGTATTACTAAGATTAGTGGTGAGTATTTTCAAATGAAACTCTACTAGCTGTGGGCTAGTGTTTTAACAAATGGCCTCTCAAGCAAAGAGGGTTATGGTTTCGCAACCTGGATTGGACGTCTGAATTTTTCAGAAATATTGTGCGAATTAGTGATGCATACCTAATTAGTGTTTCTGGACAATTATATTGCATTAACCCCCTGTTTCACCATACTTTGATTAAATTTATTTGACGGATAAATGTGGTGCCGTCTCTGTTTGTTGTGTTCGAATAGACGAAGACAGCATCAAATTTATCCGTCAAATAGAATTAGTCAATGGGTGGTGAAACAGCCCCTTAGTCTTTTTGTTGATACTAGTATTAATTTCATCAATGTGTGGAAACCAGAATTTTTATCAAACTACTAATTTTATATCACGTTCTAAATTTCACCTGTGTATTGTTCACTATTATTGAATCTACAATTTATTTCTTTAACTTGTGGGACTTGAGGCCCTGGGTTAAAATTCCGATGAGAAGCAGAAATTTGGAGAATTAATGTAACTGCTACTTTGAAATTATTGCTATCAATTACTGAATTTAAAACATCTAATCACCGATTAAGAACATCGTGTTGATATTCATTATTGTTGGACTCATTTAGTACCACCTACCAGAATGGAACCTTTGTGCTACTAATATCATGTTGAAATCCCATACATCTGCCAAAGAAATCATAGCGAAATTTATAATGAAATGATTCTACCCTGGCACATAATTCAGTTTCCTCGATTGTAAAAGCTTTGCTTAGTTTGGGGTTAGGTCAATTAGTGCAAGTTGGTCCACAATAATTGATTTTTTTTTTTTTTGCAGCACCAAATGAGAAGCAAGTAGTGACTTTGACGTTTGTCGACATATTCGAAATAGAAGATCATCCAAAATGCGAATATGATTATCTAGAGGTAACTACATGTTATAATGTTTGTTAATAAATTTACGTCCTTATTTTCAAACAAAAAGGGGTATTTTCCTGGTCGAGGCAGATCCTATCCTGCTAATATTATAAGGCCTTGGGGGAGGCCTATGTCCAGCAGTGGACGTCTTTCGGCTGACATGATGATGATGATGAATATTATAAATTTGAAAGTGTGTGAAGATGTTTGGAGGTTTGGATGCTTGGATGTTTGGATGCTTGTTACTCAATCACGTCTAAACCGCTGAACTAATTTAGATGAAATTCGGTATACAGATATTTTGAGTCCCGGGGAAGGACATAGGATAGCTTTTATCCCGGAAATTTACATAGTTTCCGTAGCGCTGGCGGTACGCAAAAAAAAGCTGCAAATGATGTTAAAAGCATGAAAATCGGAACGGTTGATCTTTAGGTCATACGAATCAATTTGACCCGTAGCACGAAAAGGAGAAGAGTTATGACGTCATCTTTTTTTGTAAGTATGAGAAAAAAAAATGTTCTGAAACCTATCTTGTGTTATCTAATGACGGTTTTAAAATTATTTATATCACATCATAATATTTCAGTCAATTGTTTTAAAACATACATAACAATAACAATCATTTTCAAAACATACCAAGTTTTATGATACGGTTGAATCATTATTTGTAAAATATACCTAAAACGATATATTTAATAGCCTCATATCTAACCCCAAGAAAGCAATTATAACTTTGAAAATATTTACATACAGTAAGTCAGTAGTTGGACTGAATTGAAATTAGGTATACCTACTTATGTAAATTGCGTGGCAACACAATAATCTGGTAGTGGAATCCTGGTAGTCAGGCGGAACTCTTCAACGGTTAATGGCATCGACTTGAAACTTGGTATGCAAATGTAGTTTGGGTGACAATACAAGTACCTACAGTCAACAACAAGTACAGTCAGCAAAAAAACTTGTACTAAAAATGGAATTTTTACCAAAAACTTATTTAATGATTGTTTTAATAGGTGCGGGACGGCAAATACGGCTTCGAGAACATCTTAGAGCATCGCTGTGGCAAGGCCTTCCCACCGCAGATCACGTCCACTGGACCCCACATCTGGTTGAAATTTAAATCAGACGACAACATAGAGTATGCTGGCTTCAGGATCAACATCGCCTTCACCACTGGCTCCGATAGCCGTAAGTTCTGTATTTGACGTAGTAGGCCGCTTGTAGACATCCGTTGTTTTGACCGGACAACGAACCGTTTTTCCGGACTTGCCGCAGTGTTGTATGGCTTACAATGGATGTGTGTATCATTAAAATTTTATAAGCTGGGGGTTTTGGACTGCATAACTCATCTGGTAAAGATAACATTGTTCTGTTATGGACAATAATAATCTATTATGGACACACTACAACACCGACCACCTACCTGAGTACCGCTTACAATGACGAAAGGCCTTTCTTAACGAGTTAAGCTTTTGCAATTGCGACGTTGTAACTTAGAATGACTTTCTGCCAAGTTTCTTGCGGCGCATTCTTCTTGGCAATGATGGTCTTTCCGAAAGCGCTGGTAGTTTAAAAAATGACGTGTAAAAGTGCCCATTGCGGCCTATTTACTGAATAAATCATTTGAAATTTTCATTTGAAATTAGAGAAGACGGTAGCTATTTGTTTGCATTTTTAGGGTTCCAGAGCCGAAATGGCAAAAACGGAACCCTTATAGTTTCGCCATGTCTGTCTGTCTGTCTGTATGTCCGTCCGCGGCTTTGCTCAGGGACTATCAATGCTAGAAAGCTGTAATTTTGCATGGATATATAAGTAAACTATGCAGACAAAATGGTAAAATTAAAATTAAAAAAAAAAATTTTTACGGTACCTCCCATAGACGTAAAGTGGCGGTGCTTTTTTTTCTCATCCAACCCTATAGTGTGGGGTATCGTTGGATAGCTTAGACGATTAAAGTGAAAATTTTCATTAAAATCGAGCGTCCCCCCCTCTAAAATCTAAACCTGTGGTTGGAAAAATTTGAAAAAAATCAGGATGGTAGTAAGTATATCAAACTTTCAAGGAAAACTATAACGGTTAAGCTTGCTTGAGAATTATTAGTATATATTATATAATTTTTGAAATTGTTACTTGCAGAGACAATACCAGATTCATGCTTTATACCTGTAGCAGCGGCAAGGTATGGCAAAATCGACAACAACGCTGAGAGTGTTAAGAAATGCAGAGACGAGAGTCCGTACTCACTGAACATAATCTGGAAGATAACCACTGAGCAAGGCAGTAAGGTATGCCTCCCAAATAACTGTGCCCTTAGTATAAGTTACACAAACGCTCCGCTAGAGGCGCTGTTCGTGTTTGCATACAAATTTAGATTTTAAGGCGAACGCGATCGAGACGTATTTTGTTACCGAAAACTTACACTAAGGGTACTGGATAATGATCTATGTACATTTCGTTTATTTTAGCATTAGAAAGAATGTGTGGTGGGGAAAGAAGTTGCACCCTGAGTTAATCTCTCCGATTTCAACAAAATTTGGAAAGTAGACTCAATCCACGGTTCCGAGCTGTAAAAACAGGGTCTCCAGATGTGTTCCCAAAATATTGTAAGGATGTGCAGCTCGGAATCATGGACTGACTCTACCTCCCAAATTTTGTTTAAATACATGGCTAAAATAAAAAAGGAAACAGAATAAATAAAAACTACATAAATATACCTAACTATAAAAGGAAAACACATCTGGAGACACTGTTGCGGCATAGCCCTAACACATGGCGGCATTACCTCTCTGTACCTCAGAGAAATTCGCTTAAATACATGGCTAAAACAAAGGAAACAGAATAAATAAAAACTACATAAATATACAACTATAAAAGAAAAATGTCTCTTTAGAGGCCCTCGGCATAGTCCCCAACAAACTGGCGGCATTACCTCTCTGTACAGGATCAGGAAATTCGCTGGGAGAGGTAATCGCCAGCTCTCTCTATCAGCCGGGACGACAAGGCCCCCATGAAGGCCCTCCGGAGAGCGTGCCCAGACCCATTGTGGGAGAATAACTCAGGGTACAACTTTAAATAGAAAATAATGTTTCTCTTTATTGAGAATCACTTTGGAAAAATAAGTCCCATCAAATAAAATTAAATGGCCCATTATTATTATTAAATTATTTTGATTTCATAAGTAATGCTATATTTTTTCATTCAAATTCAATAAAGACTCGTTAAGATTGTTTATATTTTTTCTAATGCTTAGACAAACGAAGGGACGAAGGGGATTTATAACTCTATATACTGTTTAGTTTAGATTATATGGTATTTTTCTAACTGTTCCCCCTCACATATTCTCTAATGTTTTTTCCAGCTGTTTAAAGTAAGGTAACTTAAATTAAACGAACGTGGAGCGGTGAACTTGTTCGATGGTATGCAGAAAGTGACTGCCAGTTTTTTCAGCCTTATGCCCTTTTAACGAAATATGACAAACGAACGCACACACGGATACAATATTATTTTTTGCATTTTTTATATTTTCATAACAGAATGGCACGGTTATTGTTGGGTTTTCGTTTTTTTTTTAATTAAGCGCATCTTTTTCTTTTTCAGATTAACTTGGACTTTGAAAACTATAATCTAAAATATCCTAACGAATGTGAATTGAATTTAGTGCAAGTATTCGGGTCAGAGCCAAACTTCGATCACAAGTAAGTTAAATGTTAATCCCACTATTACACTAATACTCTACAAATATATAAATGCGAAAGTTTGTGAGTCTATTTGTTTGTTGTTACTTCATCACGTGAACCGGTCAACCGGGGAAAGACATAATAGTTTTTATCCCGGAAAATTGCATAGTTCCCGCGGGATAGTGGAAACCGAATTCTACGAGGACGGAGTCACGGGTAACGGCTAATATTAACTAATAGTTATTAATGATACACTAGTGTTTACCTGCGGCTTTGCACGCGTAAATCATAAGATACTACAGTTAAATTGGAATTCCGGAATTTTTCAAAATTCCCGTATCAATTCCCAAAATTACGAGTAGGTCGTGCTTTTCATCGATGTTGCATTAAAAACAACTATGCCAAATTTCATGACTCTATGCGCAGTGGTTGTTGTTTTGAGATTTTATCCCTATCCCGTGGGAACATCGGGATAAAAAGTAGCTTATATGTTATTCCAGATGTCCAGCTATCTACATACCAAATTTCATACAAATCCGTCCAGTCGTTTTAGCGTGAAGGAGTAACAAACATACACACACACACGCACACACAGATGATGATACTAATTGTATAACGGGCGGGCTCCGGCGGGACCTGCTGAAATATCCTAATTCAATTTTAAAACACGTTATATAAATGATAAAAATTATTATTTAGTAAATATGTAGGGTATACGGAATACAGAAATATGCCGAAGAACTAAAGTCATGCATATAGCTCGAAGAATAAATATGCAGGTTGAAATGGCAATGGGTGGGCTTAGCTCGACGAACAGATGAGCGTTGCGGGCGAAAAGTCTTCGAGTGGCAACCACGAACCGGAAGACGAAGCGTTGGCAGGCTTACCACTAGACAGACTGACGACATTGTGAGAGTTGGGGGGATACCGGTGGACGCAAGTGGCAAGTTGTCGTTCATTGTGGCCTACTAAGTGAAAGGCTTTGTTCAATAATAGATGTCTTCCGGCTGATGATGTGATGACAAATAGATAAGGAAGCTTAGTAAATCTCAGTAAATTACACATCAATGGTTTTGATTGCAGACTAGCGTATTACTGCGGGTTGGTAGCAAATCAAGTGACCACAAAAGATGATATAGGTAACGTCATGTACGTGAGAATGTTTGCGGCAAAGTCCGCCCGAGATAAATCGAAGCTCATCGCCAACTACATATCCGTCCGGACTTTGGAAGGACAAGGTATACTATTATGTTATTTAATTGTGTTAGAAATACGCTAGCTTTTCGAAATTTAAGATTTTATAGAGGATTTTTGGAACGCCTGACTGGATTCGAGCCCGCATCTGTGGCTTGTGCACCAATTAACTGCAGCAATTAAGTACTTCAGGATTGCGAAAATGAAGTGGTAGCAGCAGTCAGAAGGTTCTCGAGTGGCGTCCGCGGACCGGGAGACGAGTTGTCGGTAGGCCTCCGACAAGATGGAGCGACGACCTGGTTAGGCCGCGGGATCGCGGTGGACGCGGAAAGCACGAGACCGGTCTGAGTGGAGAGCCTTGGAGAAGGCCTATATCCAGCAGTGGACATGTTTCGGCTGACATGATGATGATGATGAATTAAGCACTTCTTCAATCAATCAATCAAAATCAAACAATGCTATCTTAATCACTTGCATACGACAATAGTCTAGTGTCCTAACAAAATCTAACTAGTCCATCAGTTGTTACATCATCAGAACAAATTGGACATGTATTTTTTCTTTTGTCAATATTATTATTGAAGATCTATATTATAGTCTACGTGACGTCACGTCGTGTGACACTTCTTAACATGGCGTTGCGTCTCGGACCCCCACTCCCGAACTTTACGAGCTTCATCTTTGTAATTTTATGCTCGATTATCAAAAGAAAAAATACGTTTCCAATATTTTCCGATCGATCTAATTAACAGAATAAATCGAATAATGTGTTTTTTACCCAAAAAAACTACCCAATTGGTGCCAATAGTCCCGTGATATGGTACTTCAATATGTTGGATCGATATTGCCTACACAAGTTAATCTGGACATCTGTGTTTTAGAAGGCTGCAAAAGCGATGAATTCGACTGTGCTGATGGCACGTGCATTGACCTTGCACTCAGATGCAACGAAGTAGCAGAGTGTAGACTCAAAGCGGACGAAGACGTAGAACTTTGCAAGGTTGGTTCTGTTAATTCATATCAAGTTTTATCATATCACTTACTGATCTTCTTCTTATTTAAGAGTTGCACTCTTGTCGGTGTAGCCGAAGATGGCTCTCCACTTCTCTCTACTCAAAGCTGCCTCCTTAATCTCCTTCTACAAAATGACGGCAACCTTCTTCTTTATTTGCTTTGTATATTCAATTCCCGGCCTCCCTTTTTTCACTTCTCTTCCATTTTTCCTTTCGATGACATTTATGAACTCATCAGGTCGTATATGATGACCAATCATTTTCCCTCTTCGATTCTATATTGTTTCCAAGGTTAAATCAAGGAGGAAACCAATGAAGGTCTACAAAAAAAGACTGCTCCTGTCTCGGTTTTCAAGCAAATACGGAACGGGGAATGCTCTGAGGAACTCTTCGACCTCATTTCAGCTGCGGGGCTCCATTACAGATCCACCCGTCGTCAGCGTTCATTTCATCGACATCATGTTGATGAATGGCAGTCTTCGACGGTGCGTTTTAAGCGGTCTTTTTTGCACGAACTTGCAAAATCTGGAACGAGCTTCTCGCAGGGGTCTTCCCATCGAGTTACGACCTGGGTGCCTTTAAGAGGCGAGTGTACAATTTTATGCAGGGCCGACAACGCACCGGCATTGCGTAAAGCGCTACGGGTGTCTATGGACAGTGGTGATAACTTAACATCAGGTGTCCCACTAGTTCAATTGTCTGGCCTATCTAACATAAAAAAATGGTGTGTGATAGAGGCGGAAGAGCTTCATGAACACACATTTGTTGCATAGACGTAGCTGATATAAGATCGCGGGTGAGCAAAGTAATTGTTAGTAGTTCATTGATATGAACTTCTGCTCTTATGGCTCTCCATTACTGGAGGTCTGCCGCCAGCTCTGTCAACTGAAAGTAGCGCCAATTTCAATCAATTATTTAAATAATATAATAGCTGCGTTTATGTAACGTGTTCCATACCCAAGTGAAAAATCAAATAACGGAAATACTGTCAGTATATTAAGGCAAGCGTCCGAGTGATCGACGCGCAAATTCCCAGTAGACAATACCCTGCTATCACCTCTGTTGCTAATGACATAAGATTAAAAATGCCAACTATCTGGACAGTGACAGCATTTTTGAACATGAAACTACCGTGAGACTCACTCATATTAAATATATTGACCCGGATAACTCACGTCTTAAATCGAGTTTAGCTCGACATGTTTCGGGCTAATCCGTAGCCCTTCGTCTTCGGAGCAACACGACTCAGCGGCTGCAGCAACACGCGCACTGCGCGCCGCCGCTCTGCTCGCGCGACTACCCGACGAAACTGACACCGGCACACAACTACCCGCGTTTGGGTATCGGAGCACATACGCAGTATAAGGAAACTGGACGACAAGGGGTCTGCTGTGGCCGAGCACTCAATGGACTCGGATTCGACCCACTATATCGGATTTGATAAGGTAGCTGTATTTGCGAGAGAGACATTTTTCATTCCGCGTAAAGTGCGTGAAGCCATCGAGATTAGTCGTCGGCCAAATTTCAACCGGGATAGTGGTGTTAAATTACTCGTGCTGCGTCATCGGTGTGTGTGAACGTACCTTTACAGAGCGATGTTGTTAGTGTTGTGTGCTACCCTACGTTTAACAGTTGTAATGTTGATGAAAATGCGGGTAGTTGTGTGCCGGTGTCAGTTTCGTCGGGTAGTCGCGCGAGCAGAGCGGCGGCGCGCAGTGCGCGTGTTGCGGCAGCCGCTGAGTCGCGTTGCTCCAAAGACGAAGGGCTACGGATTAGCCCGAAACATGTCGAGCTAAACTCGATTTAAGACGTGAGTTATCCGGGTCAATATATTTAATACCGGGCCGGGACCTTTTTATAGCGGCAACATTTCTTATTGTTATTTTTACTAATTATGTGTCATTGCTGTTATAAATAAATTATTTTCTTTCTTTCTTTCTAATATGAGTGACAGCATTCGTACGTTTACCTTACTTATTTTTCAGTGAAACATTGATCATATTGTTACAGAAAAAGAAAGAATCACCGCTCTCCGAGCCACATATCCAAGTGATCCTGATCATTTTCTCGCTGATCCTATCAGGCATGTGCTTCGTTTTCCTGTTTAAATGTATCCGGAAGCTCTATCAGGACCACAAAATAATTAAGGTAAAAAAAAACTACTTTTTCCCACCCACGACTAAACTGTGGAACTCTAGCTTCCTTGGACCGCATTCCCGGAATGGTACAACCTTAGATGAATGATTGGTCTCGCGCGAGACAAATCATTCATCTAAGGGTACAACCTTAATCTGACAAATTGTTGTTAAAATTACCTCGACGTTTCGACTACATACGCCAGTAGTGATGGGGTTAGCCGCGTGAGTTTTTTAAACTACCTCCCATTTTATTTTGTTTTTGTACCCGCACTATATCGCTTCTACACACAAATACACAAATGTATCGTTTTAATCTAAGTGTGATTGTAATAACTATTATAATTAAATGTAATTCGGTGCATACTCCTCAAAATTTATCCGGTTTATACTCCTCAAAATTTATCCGGTTCGAGAGGACCAAAAAATCACTATTTTTATCACTTATTATTTCAATTTATTTAATTTAATTTATTATTATTTTAATGCAGGAGCATATACAGCGTTCTTGCGAAGACCGTCTTGACACTTTGATGGATGGGGAACTCACGCTTGACCCCAAGCAGCTAGAGAGAGACAGCGAACCAAGAGCGAGTCTAGAGAGAGAGAACCATACCAACGAAATGTACAAACAGCAAAGGAATAATCGAAAAGTAAGCCTAACAATCGATATTTTTCCATATCCCAAAAAGAATACGGAACCCTTATAAGATCACAGTATTTATTCCATATCTTGACATTTTTATTCACTATTTTATTTTTACAAAGAAATTCAATTGTGTGTGTAAAGTTCCCAATCTGCATTGGGCCTGCGTGGGAACTACGGCCCAAGCCCTCTCATTCTAAGAGGAGGCCTGCGCCCTGATTTGAGAGCTATTTACCCCGAGATGATGACGATGATGAATGTTTAGCTATTTGAGTTTTGTTTTGGCATGAGTTTATTGAAGCTTAGCAAATTTCGAAAATAGCAAAATTTGCTCCCAAAATACATCGATGCTTTTCCGAAACAAATTAATCCTCTAGACTCATCACATTGTGGTCGCATCCCCAGGGGTCGAAGAGTTCGGAGACAAAACCCTTTCTATAGCACAGTCATCCCCTAAAAATTGAACGCGACCTTTCCATGGGACAACTCACAAGAGGCCTGATCTAATTTTGTTTGAAATATTTTTCGGTTTCAACTTTCTTAGGACCTTTGTGATGGGAAAAGGAAATATTTTGATAGTTTGTAGCCACTTTTATGAAGATAACTAGTGTTTTATTAGTCGTAACTGGCTACGTGTGTTGACGTAGTGGCTCCAATATTTTTATTTAAATAAAAAATATATTTGGAGCCACTGACGCAAAAAAACATTTTCCACAGGAACATCTTAAAAACAGCTTGAATAATACATTCACTTAAATAAATAAATAATAAGAACCGCATTGTTTGAACTAATTTTAAAGCTCTCTGAATTCTAGCAAATAAGTAGATAATAATCTTAAAAAATACCATGAAAATCAAACCACATACTCGTAATAAAAGAAAGGTTTAAAGTGCTATTGAAAGTGCAACGATTTGGTCACCACTTGTTGTGCTGGCTTTAAATTTATATATTTAAAGGGAATGCAGCATGTTTATCTCGATTTATATTAGTTAATTTTTTGTATAATTATGTATTAGCGTTTACCAATATGTCTATCTAACTGTATGTATTTTGATTCATGATTACTATTATTTCTATTTATACTATTGTTTCTATTTTCCTGTCAATCGTTGGTAGGTTAACTAAAAGAAATTGCTTTATGGGGTTAAATTTGCCTTTTTACATTTGTTTCTCGCTGTAATTTCTTTTTTATGTTCTATGTACAATAAAGTCCTAAACAGACATAGATACTTATTTACTTACGTAGAGTTATAACATAGAAAATTTTGTCTTCTACAGGCCAGCAGTATTGACTCTGATTATATACATGATACTCAAATAGACATCGATGACGATATGTGGCGAAGAGAAGCAGAAAGCATACCTGTTGATCCCGAGGATATAAGAATAGAAAACAAAGGGAGAATGAAAAGAAGTGATACTAGTAAAAGAGAGGAGTCTCTTAGAAGTAAGAGCGCCAAAGAAGAAGATAAAGAGAAGAGAGACATCAGAGATGCGTCTGTTGGTGCTCCAGATACGAAAGAATCTGGATGTCAGACAAGGGAGAGTCTTTTCCAGGTTGAACCAGCTCAAAGTTCTGATGGTATGTTAATTTTGATGGAAAAGTGTAGGTACTGCAAAAGTGAATTCGTTTTTACAAATTTTCTCTTTCAACGGCAACGTAACTGATGAAATAGAGATTGAAACTTTTCTACAAAAAATAGCAAAATCAGTACCATTCCGTTTCACATGTTTTATTCCATTTTTGATCTTTCATACAAGTGTTAAGCTACGACTTAGATACGAGTAGTTACATACAAGAATAGTTTTAAAAGCAATCATAACACTACAAAAAAAATGACCAAGGTGTACCCAAAGGTAGCATTCTGGGGCCACTGTCGTTCATACTTTACATCAATGAATATTTATGGCAGGTTCTGGAACAAACAGCCGTGGGTTCTCGACTTTCGGCTACTCGGGAGCGACCATCGCCCGCCCCTCCCCAGCACCAGCCAACACTTCAGAAATCACCATCGAGCTGCTTCGGCAAGTCACTCCTCAGGAGTCGATCAAATCACGTGAGTTTTTCTACCTACATTATAAATATAAATCATTGACTTTCTAATGTACCCCTATCCATAGTCTTATAGTTGTTTATATAATAATTTTCTTGACAAAAATATATTATCACAACCATGATTTCCAAGACCTTAAACCCTTTACCCTAGCCATGCAAATTATTATCTAAAATAATAGAGATGAGGGTATTATAGAAAAAAGATAATGATGATGATTATAGAAAATCGCGGTCTAAGTCCCGTATCCCTCCCTCCCTCTAGTAAAAAAAATAATGTGCAATCTAGCAGTCTCCTACACCTAACTCTGGGGGAGGCCTATATCCAGCAGTGGGCGTCCTACGGCAATATGATAATTCAACTTAACACACCAATATTATTCTCCAACAGAAAAGAAAATGGACCGCCGCCCGATGAGTTCCGAAACCACTCGTTCAGCACCCGATGTCATCATCGTGTCGAAGCCGATTCGCTGAGGTTGACCCTCGGGGCCACCCCCGTGGGCCCCGAAGCCCCCTCCCTCGTGGGTCTACCCCCCACAGCGGCATCGTCCCGAAGGCTGCTACCAAAAACTCTACGACTCCATACCCAAGAGTGTTTCTTTCGAGGACTGTGAAGGTTATTACAGCCAATATTTTAACGAAGGACCAAAGTTAATCTATGATTATTGTTTGAAAAGTGACTTTTATAAAGCTAAGACACTGCCACGGAACCTCGGCTCGTCTGTGGATAAAGTGTATCCACAACGTTCTGTGTGTTTTTGTGAAACAGCCGATTATAGGAATAGAGTGACGGTTACAGCTGATATAGAGGCACCTAGATAGCATTCGATGAGATTCTAGACTTGTGATATAAAATGTAGGACGCTTGGTTTTGTATAGTTAAGGTTGCGATTAAGGTGACCCGGGGCTATTGTAACTAGGGGGATATTGTATTTGAGCCGTTTGATGGTGTCCATACGACGCCATGTTCTTCTCGGCCATTTTACGTTGTGTTCGCCAGAAGACTGTCCTGTCTTCACACAACACACATGAACAGAACATGGCGAACATGGCGTCGTAAGGACGCCATCAGACGGCTCAGATACAATATCCCCCCAGCTGGGTCACCTTACTTTTTTCTATGTTGAAGTCCTAGAAAGTTTTATTAACATACAATAAGGTATTTGTTACCAATCTATTGACATATTTTCTATAACCTGTCAAAACGAAATTCCTCGTGGATCTTCATGCCAATAATGAATCAAGTCAATTTTATTAACTAGTACATAATTATTTTCTAATTTCAAAGCTACTTATATAACAAATGCTACAGTTAAAAGCAAGTTAATTTTAACTTCTGCGCTAATAATAGGTTTTTATAATTAGAGTTATGTCTTGTTTATTTTTGACGGTATCAACTCTATCAGTAAGTTCTGCTTCTCATGACCTTTGCTTAGTTTATCGATTAAAAAATCTTAGTACCGTTTGGTAAACGTGTACCTCTTCTTTCAAAATGTATTTAATTTTTTAATAATATATAAATTTTATTTCACTACCGCAGTGCGAAGCAATTCAAAAACTGTGGGCACAAAACTGACGTTTGGCTGGGATGATGATGATGATGATTTCACTACCGAGTGTAAGAGAAAACCGTCACAAAACTGACGTTTTTGATAAGGACATTTTTTTAACCATCGGCATCGATTGTGCTTTTGATTCTGAGTAGGAAAAATCATATTTTTTCCAAAATTGAAAAAAAAACGAATGGGTACACTTTTTTGTAAACATGCCCGTTTAAAAATAGATGGGTATAGAACCATGAACCTTGTAGTCATACATAGCTTGAAGTTTTGAGTTCGATCTCTGGTTGCGGCAGATATTTGTATGAAAAATACGAATGTTTGTTCTTGATCTCGAGTCTTGGGTGTTTCATATGTATTTAAATTTGAATTAATATATATGTATGATATGTATTTAGGAATTTTGTTTTTAATTTTTTTAATTTTGTCATTTTATATTTTAATTTACGTTTATTGAATTATTGTTTTATTTGGGTAGTTTAGTTTTAGATTTATTTGAGTTCTGTACAGTTTTATTTCATTTGATTTTGTTTTGTTCTTTTATGATTGAAATTTGGGATGTGTGGTACTTTCTTATATGAATAAAAAATGACTGGTATTTAAATTTGTATCTATCTATTTAAGTATGTCTATCTCGTTGCCTAGTACCCACATATACCTACGTTTACTTATACATTGTACATGCTTTCTTTCTTCGGGACTAGGTCAATTGATGTCAAGTGGTCCGTGATATAATTATTTATTTATTTGTTCACATTTTTAAAAGCAATAAAGCAGAGTTTTAGTTTAGTACATTAGTTTGAATATTAATATTATGGTAAATGTCTGAGTGTTCGACAAACTAAATGCCCAATAGACACTCTGCTGTCACCTCTATTGTTGATGTCAAAATTCAAGATGACTACAATTGGGGCAGTGATGAGCACTGGTACGTTAACCTCGATATGAATCCGCCAAACAAGTTACCATAACAAATGTAGATTAACCTTATTGGCTAGGCACACTATTTTTAACCCCCGAAGCAAAAAGAGGGGTGTTATAAGTTTGATCGCTATGTGTGTCTGTATGTCTGTCTGTGGCACCGTAGCTCTTAAACGGATGGACCGATTTGAATGCGGGTTTTTTTATTATTTGAAAGTTGAAAGTAGGTTTTCTAGCGATATGGTTCTTAGACATGTTTCATCAACATCTGTTCAGCTGTTTTTGAGATATTGAACTTTGAACTGACAAAGTCGAGGGTTTTCCAACCTTTAATTGGTAATTCAAGGTTCATTATCAGTTGATTACAAAATCATGTGCAAACTTTGGTTTGGATTTTGTACCTAAAAAAGCCGATTTAAAACCTTAATTGGCATTGATAGTTGTCTATTCTATTTGTATGAATAATACGAATGTTTGTTCTCGGGTCTTGGATGTTTAATATCTATTTAAACATGGATTTATCTATATAAGTATGTTTATTCGTTGCCTAGTATCCATAGTACAAGCTTTGCTTAGTTTGGGACTAGGTCAATTTGGTGTCAAGTGTTCCATGACATTTATTTTGTTATTTTTTCTTAGAATAATTTATCTAACTTGACCATAAACATTTGAAAATCTACATGACGCTATGTAATTACACAAACCATTTTCAACTTGTTTGCTGCCATAAAAAAAAAACTTTTAAACCCAGTATTCGAAACTTTTTAAATTAAAAATTCAATTCGTGTTTTCCGAAAAAGGTTCGTTAGACTTGGGGCAGGCGTAATTGTCGGAAGTTTGGAAATCATGTAAATTATAGGAAAGGGCAGGTTGAAGGACTAAATTACTTTAAGTTTGAAGAACGAGTGTCCGGGGTCCAATCCGATGGAAGTTATCTAGTTAAACATACCGCGAACTGTGGTAAGGCTCCGTATCGTACCGTAACAGCAACGTGCCAGGCAATAGTTATTTGTGTCACAAGGGAGCAAAATGGTGTATTTACGGCGAGGGCGTATATTGAATCGCGAATCGCGTCTTTCTGTGTTTATCTATTTTATTTCCTAATTTCTTATCCTTTTTCTCCCATTGCGGCCTTTATATTGCTGTTTTATGTTAGTGGTTTATGTATTGTATAGTATTGCATGTATGTATTTATATAGTTGTTTCATTTGTATTTATTTTAATGTTATTGATTTTTTGTTTGTTTTTATTTTCTGTTTCTGTTTCCGCCACCTATTTTTGTAACATATATAATTTCTTGTACCCAAATGGAAGAGATCGCTTTTAAGCGATAAGACCGCCTATTGTCTACCGTGAATCTAAGTGTTTATATTATAACTATTTTTACTGCTTTATGGTGTGCAATAAAGAATATTTGTATTGTATTGTATTGAATCCAGAATGTAGCGAAGGATTCTACAATAGAATCCTGAGTGTAACGAGGGATTCTAAAGTAGAATCCTGAGCGTAATGAGGAATTCAAGTGTTAACGCCCAAGATGAAAATAATTTAGCTCGCGAGTGGCTCATACAACTTTTCACACCGAGCATTAAGAAACTTGAAAAAAATAAATTCTAAATATTATTAAAGAACAACCAGCATAGAAAATGACGTGGCTTTCCAATTATCAACTTAAAAAAATTGCATTTGCAATAAAACACTTAGAAAAGCCTTGAACAGAAAAGTTGCACTTTGCTCCCTCTCGGCAGGGAGGAAAAGTTACTTTTCTGAAGGAGAGGTGTGAAAAAATATATTCTTTGTATTGAAAACTATGAGACTATACCCACTAGCACGTTTCGTAACCAACCGTCGCCGTCGCGTCATGTATGCGTTTGACATTCCGTTCCTGACACGGTCCTATAACGGTCATGGCATGATAATAATATTGGGTACAGACCTTTAACTGTGTCGGGTGGCTTATTAGATCTTATCTATGGACCTATGACTTCGATTTTAGTGTCGAGATAGTAAACCGTCATCTAAAATAGTCACCGGCAATAATATTGGATAAGATAAAGATTTTGAAAACATCGATACACTCTAGCGGCTATAAGAGATGCGTTAGATAATTTTAGTTCGTTTTTCTATTATGAGTACATATTCTCTCTTTCTCACTCTCTCTATTTTTCTCTCCCATATTATTGCCGACGACTTACTACTAATATCAATTATAATATAAGATATTGAATGAACTGAGAAATAATGAACATGGATCAATTAACAATTAAATATAGCTCGTTACCATGACAATGTCTTCTGGGTCACTCATTAAAAGCATGATATCAAATGCCTATTTCTATAAAAAAAACTATTATGTAACAACAAACTTGTATAACGATAGGATGGTTCTAACCTAACCTAACCAACTTTTATGTAGTCAATTTTATAGCTAAATGATATTATTTCCATAAAATGTTATACTAATTTAACGTTATGCGACTAAAAATATGAATTATTGAGGTACGAACTTTATTTAAAAAAAATAGTGAATTATGACGTGTACTACCAAAAGTCCCAAACTACCGTTCATTATTATAATTATTATGCCACTTGCTTCATTAAATATTACTTAAATACTTACTCCAGATGATGCAAGTACCTTATCGGATCCTATTTTTTGTATTTATCCAAAAAAAAATGGACATGTAAAAATGTACAGAATATTATAAATAAAATGTAGACCAAAATGAACAATTAAATCGATATCATTGTTTTCCATAATTGTTTACTGTTTATATGATAATTGTAAAAAGTTTTACGTAAAAGTTGATTGTAAAATAATAGTTATAAGGTGATTGAATTTAAATATAATGTCATAATTGAATTGTTATTAGATTGATTTAGTTGCATTTTGATGTTTGAGTTTTATATTAAAAAGTTTATAATGAGAATAGTTTTTTTATTTAATATTTTTACCAATGACGTTAGTTGAAGTTCACGTTTAGTGGAAACTACGCCCCAAGCCCTATCATTCTGAGTGGAGGCCTGTGTCCTGCAATGTTACATGCATATACCTAGTGCCATTCACGAAACGCGTGACTTTGACAAAATTAGACATTAGTGACATTGTAATAAGAATCACGGCACGCGTCATCGTGAATGACTCTACCTATACATAGGTACCATCAATCCACCACCCTAAAGTTGATAATCGTTTGCAACTCACAAAATAATAATGCCAATAGACGTGTCTGTCAACTTGTAAGTTCGGCTTTAGCGACATATTCTTTTCATAGGAACTTGTTTAAAAATTGATAGACAACTTATTTGGCTGATGGTACCATCAATCAATCATCTATAAATTTTTAAACAAGTTCCTATGAAAAGAATATGTCGTTAAAGTCGAACTTTCAAGTTGACAGACACGTCTATTGGCATTATTGTTTTATGACATGCAAACGATTATCAACTTTAAGGTGGTAGACCACATATTTGGCTGACATAAGAGGCCGAGATGCACGTTTTCGTATTAAAATTCAATTCATCTGTTCCACTTTTAAAGCATTGCTTGTATACAACAACTAATAAGAAAAAACTACATAAACAAAAGTTTATTTTGACCAGATGGCCTAGTGGTTAGAGAACCTGACTACGAAGCTTGAGGTCCCGGGTTCGATTCCCGTGTCGGGGCAGATATTTGTATGAAAAATACGAATGTTTGTTCTCGGGTCTTGGGTGTTTAATATGTATTTAAGTTTGTATCTATCTAAATAATTATATTTATCCGTTGCTTAGTACCCATAACACAAGCTTTGCTAAGCTTACTTTGGGACTAGGTTAATTGGTGTTAATTGTCCCGTAATATTTACGCAAAATTAACCCAATTACAAATTTGTAGAAACAACTCTGCAATGCAATTGTGTTACCTACATTTTTTCATTTAATCTTTATTAGACGTAAATTGGTTTTTGTTGCAAGAATATTTTCATAAAGATTATAAAGTCCAAGCTTTGCGTCGAAGTATAGGGTTGTCACTTCACAAAATAAGAGAGAGAGAGATTTACTTAATTAATTTATTGAATCTCAGGTGTTACTTTGCTCACTGAAACAATTACTTTACTCACCCGCGACCCTATAATAGCACGTTTATGCAAGAAACGTGTTTTCATGCAGTTCCTCCACCTCCACATTGTAAAAACACATAATTTATCACCATCACACTACACTGACGCGTTTCAAACTCAACCAGAGCTCATACTCATAGCAATACAACCGATTACCATGCTACTAGTTAGATCAGATGCAAGAAAGGGTCTTGCCTGACAGACGGACAACAAAGTCATCCTATACGTATAGATGTTCTGATTTTTCTTTTCGAGGTACAATTGCTAAAAAAAAGCTGAAATGAGACTTCTTCATTTTTTTTTAAATTCATTATAGTTATAGTACTTACACTTTGTTTTGCAAAAATTGTATTGCCAACCCTATTCTGACCTCGCTGCTAAATGAATCAGAAATAACGCAGGATAACGTTTCAACTTCCTACAATCGCACTTAGGGGTGGCGACGTCGACAATGCCGAGTGCTCCAGTATTTTGGTAATTTCGCTTTCATTGTTTTAAATACTTTTTGAAACAGGAAATATAGCGTCACAAGTCCATTTTAATTTTTAACCCTATCCTATTTAAATTGGATGTTAATTAAACAACTAAAACCTGAATGTAGGAATTTGTTTACAATCTAGAGGCAGATCCATTACAATATACATAAATTGTAAAAGAAACAAACTAGACAAGTGGCATTCACGTGATACATAAGAGAGACTTCGACAGATTCGATTTGTAGCATTCGAACATGGCGGATGTAGACAATACTTATCTAATTTTGCTATTTCTGTTTCTTTGGCTCATCATCATCATTAATTTAAGAGCTTAGCTCTTGTCGGTGGAGTAATCGCCACTCTTTTCGGTTCTCTGCCAGCGTTTTCAGCTCCTGATACGACATGACATTGACTTTTTCCTTGGCTTGATCTATAAATGACCGTCTCGGCCTTCCCCTGCCTCGCCTGCCTTCTATTCGCCCTTCCAAAATAGTTTTTATGTAGCTGTCATGTCGTATCAGATGCCCCAGCATATTCTCTCTCCTATTTTCAATCGTCCTCAACAGCCGCCTTTCCTCTTCCACCAACTCTAAAACCTCCTCATTAGTTCTCCTTTCAGTCCAGCTAATCCCCTCCATTCTCCGCCAGCACCACATCTCAAACGCACTCAATCTGTCTCGGTCCCGCTCAGTCAATGTCCAAGTCTCGCTCCCATATATTGCTATACTCCAGATGTATGTCTTAATAAATCTTTTCCGAATGGTCCTTGAGATTTTTCTTTGATTTTGCTTTTTCTTTGGCTAGTTGAAGTATAATTTTGATCGTGTTTTATGCGGCGATTAACCTAACAGTGAACAGTGATCACAAAATTCTATATTGCTCTCGTGTCTGACATTTTTTAATGCGCAAATTGTCTCCACGTGGTTTCTGAAATTTTACTATCAAGTTGCAAAAACTACAACCACCGTACAACGTCCCTCTCAAAGAGAGTTTACTTTAACACTGGCGAAATTGTCCTATTAATTAGGACAGAAAAGCCTTATTTTAAAAGAGAAGAAGAAGAGAAGAGAGACTTCAAATAAAAACTACATGTTTAACTTTCGGGTCCATATCGACTCGCATACTTATTGACAGTCCGAATGTAATGTTTGTCAGAACAATTGTTTGTCATAACTCTTTTTTCTCAGAATCCAATAATTGTACAGAGTTGTTATAAAACAAACGTACCTAACCTACAGTTTTCTATAGAAGAACTATTTAAAAATTGCAGAAATAAAAATAAGTTTACATTGGGAAAAAAATTATGACAAACGATGATTAGGACAAAAATTACGGATGACTTGCGAACAGTTTGCGAACTTTGGCGCCCCTCTTAGGGAAACTCACTTCATTTAAGGGCAACACACACAGAGAGCGGGCGCGGGTCGTGCGCGGGCCCGCGACGGGCGTATTTGCATGGCGGTATATGGACGCCTTCACACAGAACGCGGGCGCGGGCGCGGGTCGTGCGCGGGCCCGCGCCCGTCGCCCGTCGTCACAAACAGCGCGTGGGCCGAGCGCAGAGTTACCAGCTCTCAAAAATATTTATCCCTGAAACTTAAGTTAAAAAGCCCCAAAACTCGATTTTAATGAAAATTTGTAAGTACTTTAAAGTCGAATATTCGCAAATAATCGAAAATCGTCTTACTAACCCCCTAATGGTTTTAATTTAAAAGACCCCACACTATAGGGTTGGATGAAAAAAAACCCCTACTTTACGTGTATCCAAAAAAAAAAAATTATTTTTATTTTTCATTGTACCATTTTGTCGGGATAGTTATCATATATATCCGTGCAAAATTACGGCTTTCTAGCATTGATAGTCCCTGAGCAAAGCCGCGGACGGACAGACAGACAGACAGACATGGCGAAACTATAAGGGTTCCGTTTTTGCCATTTTGGCTACGGAACCCTTAAAACCGTATTCATGCGCAGTAGCTAGTTCATTTTGGCGAAAATAAAATCTAAGTATTTTATTTTTCAATTAATTGGTACTACAGAAAAATCTGATATATTTTTCCATTGACTAGTAAAGCTTATTCCTGTCGATAAAAAAAAAATCAGCCACTTTTAAAAATTTCACCCATCACCCATCATTACATAAATTGGATTTAATTAAGTAAGTAAATAAAGTTTGACCTTGGTGCGCAAGCGCGTTTGTCGTTTTCCACATATATCTCGCGGCACTGTAGTATAATTCTGTGTCGAGTTGACCAA
Organism: Choristoneura fumiferana; assembly: GCF_025370935.1. Taxonomy (NCBI): domain Eukaryota; kingdom Metazoa; phylum Arthropoda; class Insecta; order Lepidoptera; family Tortricidae; genus Choristoneura; species Choristoneura fumiferana. Next base: position 13,059,019 of record NC_133495.1, read on the forward strand.
ATTGTCGTATCTATTATTGGTTCTAGAACTGTTTTAATTTGTACTCCAAAAGTCGCCAGATAAACCATTTTTGTCGTCAAATCAAAACTTTTTTGCGGTCGCTAAGATTTAAGCAAAAGTCCTCACTTTTAAGGACTAAGTCACTAAACTGGCAACATTGATAGCCGCTGCGGGCCCGCGCCCGCTCTCTGTGTGAATACAACGAACCGCGCGGCTCACGCGGCGGACACGACCCGACCCGCGCACGCTTTCTGTGTGTGTTGCCCTTTAAACTGTAGATTGTATCCTAAAAGTTAACAGAAATCAAAAATAACACGGTTTATATTAACACGTTCGCCGGCGGTGCCCAAGATATGGAATGTACTGGAATGACAGTATTGTTTTTCATACAAAACGAAACTACGGCTTAGCGGCAAGGCTTCTACGAAACTCGAAACTCGAAGTTATTGTCGTGCGGTCTCTCTGACACTTATACAATACGAGAGCGACAGAGACGATACGATACGAACTTCGAGTTTATTGTCGTGCGGTCTCTCTGACACTTATACAATACGAGAGCGACAGAGACGATACGATACGAACTTCGAGTTTCGAGTTTCGTTGTACCCCTGCAGCACCCGAGCTTGTTATTCCACGTTGTTTTGGCAGTGGGCAACAGTTGTTGTAGGTACATCACATGACAGTAAAAATTGCTATGTATCAATGCTATGGCTTTTGCTAGGGAAGCACCGTACTGTCTTATAGGCAATCTCGAATACATACTGCGTTGGCCGTATTATCATATAACGTGGTTCGCATTTTACGGTAATGCCCTTTACCGCCGGCGAACGTGTTAAAAACAAACTCCCCAATAGCCAATGTATTTAACATTATTTTTCGTTTTAGGTGTTCAGGACCCTTAATAGCTATTGTATTGTATAAGTCTTTATTGTACACAGAACATATGAAAATAACAGTTAACAAGAGAAAGAGGTGTAGAAAGGCGAACTTATCCCTTAAAGGGATCTTTTCCAGTTAACCTATGAACGACTAAAAGAACTACAGAAACATAGTTTTGCTTCTTCTTCTCTTTCGAATGCTTGGTGTTTATTTCTTTTAATTCGTTGGCTATTGTTTGAAATTAAGTAATAATGCTATATATTGTTTCCTAAGTTCCTAACATATAGTATAAGTATATAATAAGTTAAGTATAAGTCAGCATTAATAAGCGATCTGCTTACGTTTAAACCGCATGCTGTGTTTGCCTGTAATTGGGTAAATACTCTTTCAATTGTTATACCTATGATTATGTACTGCATGTTTTACGGTATGTTACCTGTTGGCAAACCTAAATAAATAAATAAAAACCTCAGTCGCAACTCCGGATTTTATTAGGTAGGAACTTTCAAAGCAATATTAGCAATTTCCCGCCAAGGATACCCCAGCCGACCGAGCCAGGGGTGAGATCCAAGGACGATATATCGCTACTCATTCGTCTCTAGCGTTAATAATTGGTTGTAGTTAGCCAGGACGGCACAAACCTGGACACAGCTAGATACCCACAGCTCATTCGGAAACCTACCATCCAGGGGCTAAATGTTATAAAATACTAGAGTTTACTCGTGGTTTCGCACGTGTAAACTATTCGATCTGGTAGTTATAATTGAATTTCCGGGATTTTACAAAATTCCCTGGGAATTCCCAAAATTTATACCGTGGTCTTTATTGAGGTTGTGTTAAGAACAACTGTCCAAAATTTCAAGTCTAAGCCTAGCGGTTGAAATTTCCAGATTTTATCCCTATCCCGTGGGAATATCGGGATAAAATGTAGCATGCGTGTTATTCTAGAGGTCCAGCTACACATACCAAATTTCATGACTCTTATAAGCCCAGTGGTTGTTATTTCGAACTTTATCCTTATCCCGTGGAAATATCGGGATAAGAAGTATCCTATGTAATCCAGGTTATAAACTAACTTTTTGCCAAATCACATCCAAATGCGTCCAGTCGTTTCAGCGATAACAAGTAACAAACATACTCACTCACAAACTTTCGCATTTTTAATATTAGTAGGATGTATATTTTATATTTTCCTCTATATTGTTTTAAAATGCGACTATCTAATTCATCTGGCTTATTTTTTTTTACATAGCCTGCCCATTGACATAGTTAAACGTGCTAATTAACTGCTATGTCTCGTTCTTGTAACATATCTCCTCTTTTTTTTATTCGACTGGATGGCAAACGAGCAAGTGGGTCTACTGATGGTAAGAGATCACCACCACCCATAAATATCTGCAACACCAGGGGTATTTCAGATGCGTTGCCAACCTAGAGGCGTAAGATGGGATACCTCAAGTGGCAGTAATTTCACCGGCTGTCTTACTCTCCACGCCGAAAAACAACAGTGCAAGCACTGCTGCTTCACGGCAGGATTAGCGTGCAAGATTGTGGTAGCAATCCGGGCGGACCTTGCACAAGGTCCGACCACCTGCATTTTTGATTCAATCTCTCTCTCCATAGCTCACTATGCAACTCTGAACATATTCGTAAGGCCTGCCTCTCATGAGGCCTGGTGCTTCACTACTAAAGCACTAGAGGTATTTCTCAGACCCATGTTATCACCAACACACACTGGTTGATGACGCCTTAAAGCACCGAGGATTTTTTGTCATCATAACTACGCATACCGCGGATCGGCAAGCGCAGCGTAGGACGTCCACCAACGAGATGGACGGATGACCTGGTTAAAGTCGCGGGTTCACGGTGGATGCAAGCCGCTGCCAACCGAAGCAACTGGAGGTCTATGGGGGAGGCCTATGTCCAACAGTGGACGTCCTACGGCTGAGATGATGATGATGATGATCAACTACGCATAAACGCAAATTTTCACAAAAAAATAGCTGAAAGTCAAATCCAAGCATTACTTACTTCATCCATATCCATACTAATATTATAAATGCGAAAGTGTGTGTTTGTGTGTATGTTTGTCCGTCTTTCACGCCGTAACGGAGCGACGGATCGACGTGATTTTTGGCATAGAGATAGTTTATGGGCCCGAGAGTGACATAGGCTACTTTTTATCCCGGAAAAATGCACAGCTCCCGAGGGAACAGCGCGCGATAACCGAATACCACGCGGGCGGAGCCGCGGGCAAAAGCTAGTAAGCACATAATTACATATGAAACCGGTGAAACTAATAAAAACATGTTATAAATGAAAGCATTTTGAAGGAATATTAAATTTTCATCAAATTCCAAGAGTAACTACTGAGCGACACTCACTCAGCAAAGAACGCGGTTGAAATAAACGAGCCGGCGTTTCATAAGAGCCTTATCACACTAGCATTTTGCGGGCGAGTTGAAAGCGAAGCGAGCGCGCAGCGAGTTCGCTACTGGCGCGTAACGAATTCGCCGTCGCAAGCGTGCATTGAATTCGCTGCGTACAGTCACCAGCATTAATATCTGCCACAGCAGAGCGTGCAAAAATACCTGACACGTCCTTCCGCCCCTAGAAATAGAGTCGTATCAGATATTTTTATGCACGCTTGTTGTGTCAGATATTGGTGCTGGTGACTGTACTCGCTGGAAATCAACATGGCGTCCCAGGGGGGCTACAACGAAATTCGAAAATCGATCCTGCTGACGCTAATATTATTTAATACGAGAGTGAGAGGGACGGTACGATACGAACTTCGATTTTCGAATTTCGCTGTCGCTCTAGACGCGGCGAACTCGCGGCTCGCACTTGCGGCGAAATCGATACGCGCTCGCCTCGCTTTCAACTCGCAAATCGCAAGTGATAAGGCCCTTTAAAAACTCGTACACATGCTGCGGTTTAAACGTAACTATTTTTCTCAAAAGGGTAGCCAGGGGTATAAATTGCGGAACCCGCGAAGCATAATAAAGCAGGCGAGGTTATTTGTAAGGATTTGCAGTTTTATGAAGGGTAAGAAAAGGGGGCAAATTGAGTCATCTTTCATTGCAGTGACTTTGTACATTATTCAATTTGCATTAATGCATTCGTTCCTTAGATTATATTCGTGCAAATTGGTTTAAAAGACTCATAGTTTTTGAATGCAATTGCGGCGTAATTTGACACTTCCTGCTAATATTTTATAAATGCAAAAGTTTGTGTGTGTGTGTGTGTGTGATAGTTTGTTACTCGTTCACGCTAAAACAGCTGGACGGATTTGGATGGGTATGTAGATAGCTGAACATCTGGAATAACACATAGGCTACTGTTTATCTCGATATTCCCACGGGATAGGGATAAAATCTTTAAATAACAACCACTGGGCTTAGAGTCATGAAATTCGGTATGCACGTCTGGAATAACCCATAGGCTACTTTTAATACCGATATTCCCACGGGATAGGGATAAAATCATGAAATTTTAACCGCTGGGTTTAGAGTCTTGAAATTTTGGACAGTTTTGTAACATAACCTCAATGAAGACCACGATATTAATTTTGGGAATTCACAGAGGAATTTCATAAAATCCCGGAATTTCAATTGTACCAGATCGAAAAGTTTACGCGTGCGAGGCCGCGGGTAAACTCTAGCGATTATAAATTTAACTCTTTTTGGTCGCTGTATTATTGTTATGAATACGATGGTTCCTTTTTTTCCCGTGGGTGTGTTAAGGCAACCAAGGACCTTTTTAGGGTTCCGTAGTCAACTAGGAACCCTTATAGTTTCGCCATGTCTGTCCGTCTGTCTGTCTATCCGTGGCTATGCTCAGGGACCGTTAAAACTAGAAAACTGTAATTTGACATGAATATACAGTGGTGAAATAAAAAAAATGAAAAAAAACAATTATGGTACCTCTCATAGACTTATAGTGAGAGTGATTTTTTTTTCTGAAATAACCATAGTGTTGGGTATAGCTGGATAGGGCTAAAACCATTGGGGGGTTGCTAAGACGATTTTTCTATTCAGTGATCTGTTCGCGAAATATTAAACTTTAAATTGCAAATTTTCCTGCCCCTCTAAAATCTAAACTGTTGAGTGGAAAAATTTGGAAAACTTTGGGGTAACTATGTGGAGATGATTCACAAACAGATATGCACAGTTAAGTCATTTACTCACTAACATACGAGTCCTTATTACAAGGGAGGCGCCGGCAGACTGGCCCTCAGTCCTACTCCTACCGTGTCCCGGCCGCTGCCTGGCTACGTCAGCTCATATTCAAGTGCGCGTGCACTGGAATATGAGCTGACTCGGCACACTTACAATGTCTCCTACATTCAGAATGGTAAATATATCAAATTTACCAATAAATGTACGGATAAATGTGATGCTGTCTCCGTCTGTTCGAACAAAACAAACAGAGACGGCGTCACATTTATCTGTCAAATTAATTTAATCAATGGATGAAACAGGGGGTGAATGTTATAATTAAATATTAATACGACTGGAAGCATGATCCTGCGGGCAAACATTTTTGGCTCTCTGATGGTCCATCGAGTTTACGTTTTTTAATTTATTTATTTATCAATATTAGCACATACATAACAATTTATTAACAGTACCTACGCCAAACTGTAAACAGTTTTTTTTTATTCGACTGGATGGTAAACGAGCAAATGGGTCTCCTGATGGTAAGAGATCACCACCGCCCATAAACATCTGCAACACCAGGGGTATTTATTTTTATTTATTTTTTATTCCACTGGATGGAAAACGAGCAAGTGGGTCTCCTGATGGTAAGAGATCACCACCGCCCATAAACATCTGCAACACCAGTATTGCAAATGCGTTGCCAACCTAGAGGCCTAAGATGGGATACCTCAAGTGCCAGTAATTTCACCGGCTGTCTTACTCTCCACGCCGAAACACAACAGTGCAAGCACTGCTGCTTCACGGCAGGATTAGCGAGCAAGATGGTGGTAGCAATCCGGGCGGACCTTGCACAAGGTCCTGCAAAGTTTGTTGCCGTCGCGCTCTGATGCTAAAATCTCTGTATGATACCCTATTGAACCTACTCGTATACCTCTTTGAACTATTGTTTCTTAGTTGTAACCAAAGGTAAGGAGATAATGGCACATATAAGTTAGCTGGGACGAAGTGATTAATGTTCCAGAAGTATTCCCATTACTCATATGTATTAGCTCCTTTTCTTAGCTGATTTCGCTATTATCGCCACATAACAGGCTTGCCTACCTTTTACTAATCTATTTAATAACTAGTTTTTACCTATGACTTTATTTCTGGCTTTTAAAAAATGGGTAAAACGGAACCCTTATAGTTTCGCCGATTTTTTTGTAACAGCTACGGAACTCTCTCTTGGGCGTATCTGACACGCTCTTGGTCGGTTCTTTAGCTTAACCACTAGCCACTACATGCGACGAATTCGTTTATCGCTATCCCGCGGGAACTATGCAATTTTCCGGGATAAAAACTATCCTATGTCCTTCTATGGGACTCAAACTATCTGCATACCGAATTTCATCCAAATCGATTCAGTGGTTTAGATTGAAGTAACAAACAAACACACAAACAAACAAACAGACTTACAAACTTTCGCATTTATGATATTATAAAGGGATTGTATTAGTGGAACCGAAATCAAGAAAAAACACTGTGTGTCATTGATTGCATTCACGTATCATTGTTCCATTTAAACAGCGTGAAAATGAAATGAAAATATACGGAAAGCAATTTAAATTATTCGTTAATGACGTGACATCGTTCCCGCAATGACACGCGTGTTGCAAACGATGCGATTAAAGTCTAGTGCTGGGGGAAACTAGAGTTGAAATCTCGTGTCTTTATACGACTCGAAACTCAAATCTCAAAACGGGGTTTAATAAGACACGAATGGTCTTGCGGTATAATACTCTTATCCTTACTGTACCCGGTTTTAGACTAAAACGGACCTGGGCATTTCTCCACTAATTGGAAAAATTGTCCTTGGCTTTTTTTGGAAACACGTGTTGAGATAAATGTCACAGAAAAATGTTTCTGTGTTTAAAAACAACCATTTTTTAAACTTGTCTAATATTATATCAATAATAATACTATTTATAGGTAAATAGGTAGTTTAATTTTTGGTATAATAATATAAGAGAAGTTATCAAAAAATTTCAAACACCCCAAAAAACAATCCCCTGACATGTCCCCAACCCAGAATTTGATAAGTATCAGATAATATTAGCCATGTGTTACAATTTAGCAAGATTTATTTATTGAACTTAAAAAGATAATTACACCATTGATGACAATAAAGTAGTATTTCTATTAATATACATGCCATTTTACTAACATTTTTTATCAAACACTCTTGGGACAAAGAGTACAAAAACAGTACCCTGTTGCCTGATTATAATATAAAATATATAAAAATATTTTATTATGCAACGCGGGGCAAACAAACCCCAAATGTTTATTGGACAAATTTTATCCTGAACAAAAATAATTGATGAGATTGACATTTGCGCATACATTTATATAGGTCTACTACACGACACTGTAGTTATGGTGCAAAACAATTTTAACTGTTCAATTCATCATAATTTGAAGAGAAATTTAGCAGGGGACTGTTCAAATTCTCCAATTAGTGGAGAACTAGCTCTATCTCTTCCTGTAGGCGCTGCTGTCAACTCTCACATATAAGGTCCATTACTCGCCATTTGTTTAGCGCAAGTGGTGATTAATGGCTCTACTGTGAAGGCCGCCTTACACCAGCTCGTTATAGCATGCTGATAAGCAAGCTAGTACCTGAAGCACCAGTATAACACTTAATAACCTAACCATAAAAAAAACATTTTTAACGCAAGCTTTTTTACTGTCAGTACTTTTTGTTGACTGTACTTGCATTCTCACCCAAATTACATTTGCATACCATTTCAAGTCGATGCTATTAATTGACGAGTTCCGTCCTGCGGAGACGATCCTGGCCGGACTACCAGGATGTCACTACCAGATTATTGTATTGTCACGCGATTTACATAGGTATTCCAATTTTTAATTCAATCTGACTACTGGTCAAATTTAACTTGCAAGATTTGATTACAGACAGACACGGGACAGGTGAAACTAAATAAAAGCTTGTAAAAAGCATGCTTAATTGTAGCACGTGTCCTATACACACATTCTAGTTAGCATTTGCTCAATAGTAGCATGCTTTCTTGCTAGTAGCTAGCATGTGTAAAAGTAGCTTGAGAGATGACAGCAGCACTTTCTATTGTCAACTACGAACTCCGGCTCCAGCTCTGCTGTGGAAGGCAAGCGGACACCTCCACACTGTTTTCTCAAGAAACTCGTCATAACAGGTTCATTACAGATACTCAACCGACGAAGGACTACACTCTGTCAAGAGTTTAACAACTGAGAGGAAGTGGTAGCCTCGCCGTAGCCTCGTGATTTATTCTATGGTTCTCAAGCAGACGATGTATTAGATCCCATGATCACACCTTGAGTTTTTCAGAATTCATGAGCAAAGTTATAAATTTGTCACGAGCTTTAAAATTTTAACCTACATCACAGAATGCATAATTATATGTATTATGGTCATATATATAGTAGTTTATGTATTATATTGTTTAAATCACTGTATAGTAGCTTCCATTATTTTAACTCTTAAACTCACCCTTTGTCGGACCCTAACGTATTGCTCCTCTCCTCTCATCCACTCAAAGGTTGACTGGTAGAGATCCCTTAAAGGGATAAGTCCGCCTTTGTACAAGTATCTTACAGTTTGTCACTTGTATTTTGTTAATTTTCTTTGTACAATAAAGAGTTTACATACATACATACATACATTATAATAACCTAACCAACAAACAGTTGGTTACCCCCCGACTTTGTCACTTCAAAGCTTAATATCTCAAAAACGGCTGAACCGGTTTTGATAAAACATATCTAAGAACCGTCGCTAGAAAACCTGCCTTCAAATAGAAAAACCTCATTCAAATCGGTCCACCCGTTTAAGAGCTACGGTGCTACAGACAGACAGACACACATAGCGGTCAAACTTATAACACCCCTCTTTTTGCGTCGGGGGTTAAGAATACAGAAGAGTTTCTCTTTGAACTCATTAAAATAAATCGACTCTTATAATTTTAATAACAAGTGACTCTTGCAAAACGCAATTGGGGTCGAGCGAAATTCTTGTTCCATTGTTTCCAAATAGAATACAGACAACTAATCAACTAATCCGGATTAGTACCACACACCCACAGAATACCGGCGTGAAATAGTAGTTTTTCTTCTGTGTTTCGTACGGTAAGTGGGAGATCCGGACGCCCAACTCCCCTTCTCCTTTCCCCCTCCTACTTTCCCCTATTAGCACCCCTTTTAGGCCCGCAGTCCTAATAATTCTGTAGGTGTCCATGGGCGGCGGTGATCACTCACTATCAGGTGACCCGTATGCTCGTTTGCCAGCTATTCGACATTAAAAAAAAAATATTCTTTGAAATATGAAATGTTGTCAATTGAGTCTCTAGACTAAACACATAGTCACAGACTCGAGTCTTTACCAACACTACGCAGTATGCCAGCCAACGCTAGATGGCGTACACGCAATTTAATGTAACCTGCCATTCTAATTGATCGTGTGTTTGCGGGATCACTATGTAAACGGCAGCTTTTCAATTAGAAACTCATCAAATTTCAATGTATTTTATTCGTTTTTAACCGACTTCAAAAAAGGAGGAGGTACTATGTTTCAATGTTAGTATTTTTTTTCATTTTTTTTTATGTATGTTCACTGATTACTCAGTCAATTGAAAACCGATTTTCAAAATTGTTTTTTTATTCGAAAGAGTATTCTTCTGAGGTGGTCCCATTGGTACCAAGTCAAGATCTGATGATAGAATCCTAGGGAAATCGAGGGCAAACCTCAAAATTTATAGGCACACCTATAGCGATTTTGGCATTTTTAGCATTAAGACAAGCATTTACATTCAGAAAGCCAATGGAACTCGTCAAAGCTAAGTAATGCTCGCGCGTCTATAAACGATCATGATTACTAAACCATGATATGCGACTAAGAAGAAGTTTAATGATTCTTTCGAGTTGATCTGATGCTGAAGCCGGAAGGTAGGCAACGGAACTCTGTTATAAAACAACGTAACTAAACCGTGTTTGGGCTCAATGAAATCGTTGTGATATGTACTTTGGCTACAAATCACTAAAAAGTGAGAAATAAAGAAAATTATTAAAAAAAGTAAAACCTAGAAAAATATTTTCAAGAGTTTTGTAGTCGGTTCCATTTTTGTTATTTTTAGGAGTCGGTTTTACGTTTTTGCAAAAAAAAAACTTTATTTAAATTCGACTAAGTGTGAACGTCCTACTGTAGGTTCAGTAAAAATTTATACAGGATGATTCGGTGTCGTGAGCAGGGTCAACCCAAAACTCCCAGTACTTAATTGATAATGGATCGTTTACAATTTTTTTTTTAAGTAAAACTCCCACACCTTTAATTTGTAGAGTGATCTTGCCCTTAGTGAATAATGTAAACACTTTTCGTTTACAAATAAATAAATAAATCCTTTTAAGAGTACCTACTCACTTATACTGGTACAATACTTATAGTATCTAGTAACCATATCTTTATATAAATTAATTCTCATAAGCACCTCACATAAATTAAAAAAAAAAACAAGTTCGAGTTTGACTCGCGCACGAAGGGTTCCGTACCATTATCTATACACAATTTGACATTGGCAAAAAAAAAAACACGTTTGTTGTACGGGGGCCCCTTAAATATTTATTTTATTTTAATTGAATATTTATTTTCAAAGTGAATATACGACTAAAATAAATATTCTATGAATATTTCAAGCGTCTACCTGTTGCCGTTATCGAGCAAAAAACGGCAAAAAATCACGTTTGTTGTACTTATGGGAGCCCCCCCCCCTTTAATAATTATTTTATTCTGTTTTTAGTTTTTGTTATTATAGTGGTAACAGAAATATCTACATAATCTGTGAAAATTTCATCTGTATAGCAATCACGATTCATGAGATACAGCCTAGTGACAGACGGACGGACGGACAGCGGAGTCTTAGTAATAGGGTCCCGTTTTTACCCTCTCGGTACGGAACCCTAAACACTAAAACAAGTAAACAAAAGCAAGCACCTAGTCTTTGACACATAAGGCGACTCAACCCCCAAAAAAAAACTCGCACGTTTACGTCACATCGTTGAGAATATCAAGTCATGATTTGTGTACAGCCCTACATTATAAGAAGGAGTGGGAGTGGGGAAGGGGTGGGGTGGGAGGTATCCCACCTTAGGCCTCCAGGTTGGCAACGCGTCTGCAATACCCCTGGTGTTGCAGATGTTTATGGGCGGTGGTGATCTCTTACCATCAGGAGACCCATTTGCTCGTTTGCCATCCAGTCAAATAAAAAAAAATAAAAAAAAATTAAGACTTTCGCTTGACACTACTTCTTGGGCCACCCTGTCAAGGATCTTCGTTTTTTCTCTGCCTTAGTAGAAGCGTACCCCCAAAGAGGGTGACAACTTAATTTTACATCAATCCCGGGCAAAGTTTCGAGCTAAGCAATTCTCAAGATTCTTAAACTTCTGTCCAAATTTAATTTTGCATTGTTTCGTTATTCAAGAGTTTTTGCCTCATATAATATTCACGACTCACGTAAACGGGCGAGCGTTCGACATGCTAATGCCCAATGGATGACACCCTGTTGTTACCTCTATTGCTGATAACCAGGTAGCGAATTTTTGGTGCGGATGACGTAAAAATAACGTCAGTTTATACTATACACAGAGTAGGTAATTATTTACGTTTTTTCACCTCAGCAGTGATAGAAGCCCCGGGGTTGCTATCTGTCAAAAAAAAACAAGATCGTCACATTCGATCCCGAGCTTACTCGACATACCTGGGTAGGTACCTACTTAAAATATCAAAACTAGTCGGACTGTTCCAGACTTATAATTGTGAGTTAAACCATTTAATTTAGTAATTTCATCAAATATGTCTCTCGAAAACTTAATTCATATTTAAATTAGATATGTCTAGTATTGGGACAGTGTCGAGCACTGGTACATTTACCTTCATTTAAAATTACTTATAAAGATCCTTTTATCCCTTAACCGTGGTTTCATTCGCTTAAACAATTAGGTCTACTTTAATCGAAACTGTAGATTTCTACTAAAATGTATTGTGCATAAAACATAAAAGAATACAGTGTGACACAGATTTACAAAGACTTATCCCATAAAGGGATCTCTCCCACGATTGACAGGACAACAGAAACAAGAGTAGGTAGAGCCATGTCGCTCCCAGAGGAAGGGCTACGAACTAGCCCGAAACATGTCGAGCTAAACTCGATTTACGACGTGTGTTTCTTTAATTAAATATGAAAGTCTCACGGTAGTTTCATGCACAAAGAAACAACAACAAAAACAGAAACAAACAAACAAAAAACAGATAAAAGAAATAGATTAATTAAGTATAGATTTAATGGGTAAAACGAGAAAATGGTTTCAAAAAAGCTTTGTTATTATGCTATGTCGTCCGTCTCAGTGATATGTTTCAATTAAAGTTTCGTCGTACACACAACTATAATGGCGAAAACAGGAATGAATAATAGTTTCCTATCTTCACATGAGACATTGAATCATACAGTTACAAGGTCATGAGTGTTGTTAACCGCCAAATATGTATGTAAGTACGTATATTTAACTTTTTCTGAGGCCTTATCACACTAGTGATTTGCGGGCGAGTTGAAAGCGAGGCGAGCGCGCAGCGAGTTAGCTGCGATAGCGCCAAGAACGCCATACTGTAGAGTAGACTCTCGTACAATAAATTAAGGTTTATTACCTTGGCTGGGGTCAGAAGGTTCTTGAATGGCGTCCGCGGAGCGGGAGACGAGCTGTCGGCAGGGCTCCAACAAGATGGAGCGACGACCTGGTTAAGATCGCGGGATCGCGGTGGATGCGGAAAGCACAAGACCGGTGTAAGTGGAGAGCCTTGGGGGAGGCCTATGTCCAGCAGTGGACGTCTTTCAGATGACATGGTGATGATAACTGGTTAAAGTTCCTACTCTATTATGTAGAGCGACGGAACACTTAGTTACAGCTATAAATAAGCTACGTGTACATCAACGTATCTCGAGGACAAAGATAAAAATAAATAAATAAATAAATAAATATCACGGGACAATTCACACCAATTGACCTAGTCCAAAAGTAAGCTTAGCAAAGCTTGTGTTATGGGTACTAAGCAACGGATAAATATAATTATATAGATAGATACATACTTAAATACATAGTAAACACCCAAGACCCGAGAACAAACATTCGTATTTTTCATACAAATATCTGCCCCGACACGGGAATCGAACCCGGGACCTCAAGCTTCGTAGTCAGGTTCTCTAACCACTAGGCCATCTGGTCGTCTAAAAAATCAATTAAGCTTAGGGAGCGTGTGAAACCTATAATAATATAAGTTATGGGTAATCCTGAACCCTAATGGAAATCTGGAGACGGTCTACCTTTACTAGACAAAGGCGTGACGACGGTGCAAAATTAGGGCTCATATTACCGAGAATAGATGGAAATGGAGAAGGCAATTAAGCAAGAAATAAAATACATTTATTCACAACAACACAAGACACATCAATATTATTATAAACTAGCTGTTGCCCGCGGCGCCGCCACCATTACTTTTATATTTTGTTTAACACAAACCTTCTCCTGACAATAACAAACACAAAAAAAACTAATTTGGGGCAGTCGTACAGAAGTTATGCGCGCAAATACATTTCGGTGATTATTTTTTTATTTATAAATAAATATAAATTAAATATCATGGGACACTTGACACCAATTGAGCTAGTCCCAAACTAAGCAAAGCTATTCTAGGCAACGGAAAAAAATACTTATATAGATAAATACATACTTAAATACATATTAAACATCCAAGACCCGAGTACAAACATTCGTATTATTCATACAAATAAGTGCTCCGGCCGGGAATCGAACCCGAGACCTCAAGTTCCGTAGTCAGGTTCTCTACCCACTTGGCCATTATCCGGTCGTCGTATATATGGCGGCGGCTGATCGTTAAGTCCGCCAGATCACGAAATTCCTAGGCATATCGTAGGATCCGCGGTCTCAATTCGAGAACTTTTCATCATCATCATCATCATGTCAGCCGAAAGACGTCCACTGCTGGACATTGGCCTCCCCCAAGGCTCTCCACTTAGACCGGTCTTGTACTTTCCGCATCCACCGCGATCCCGTGATCTTAACCAGGTCGTCGCTCCATCTTGTTGGAGTCCTACCGACAGCTCGTCTCCCGGTCCGCGGACGCCATTCGAGAACCTTCTGACCCCATCGGCCATCAGTCCTGCGAGCAATGTGCCCCGCTCACTGCCATTTCAGTTTCGCAATTCTTCGGGCTATGTCGGTAACCTTAGTTCTACTACGAATATCATCATTTCTGATTCTATCTCGCAGAGAAACCCCGAGCATAGACTACATAGCCCTCCGATCCGAGCTTTTCGCCCCTATCAAAACATTAGTATAATAAGAATAATTTCAACTGTATAGCTTTATGCCTTCTCCACATTATTTATTTCGATATGGTTTCAGGTTAACACGATGTTCGGTTAGTACCTGATATCGGTTATGTATTCCCATTCAAACAGAAGTTCTAAATGAGATTTGCTGCTTAACGCTATTAGTATATGTACCTGACTAGCCGTATTGTTTAAACTATATCTTTTGTTCGCTTTTGTATATGTCATGTATCATATTAATTTGACAGAGAAATTGTTCCGCCCGCGTGGAATTCAGTTACTTATAGCGCGCTGTTCCCTCGGGAACTGTGCATTTTCCGGGATAAAAAGTAGCATATGTCACTCTCTGGCCCATAAACTATCTCTATGCCAAAAATCACGTCAATCCGTCGCTCCGTTTCGACGTGAAAGTTGGACAAACATACATACAAACACACACACTTTCGCATTTATAATATTAGTATGGATAAATAAATAGATCGCACTCATCGAGCTGAACGACATTTAGTTCAGTGCCTTTTAAAAATCAAACGCGGAAAGCTGAAGAAACTACCAATACACAAACGCGCGCATAAACTTTCACATGTACAGTCGAACCATTTGACTCCTGACCCATCGTGGAACTTTCTCACAATAAGTGTCATAATAAATTGCCTTGTCAAGCCATGAGATGTCATTACGACTTTTTTTACGAAAAAGGTTCCACAGTGGATAGTACAGGATTAGAAGTGAAATTACTGGCACTTAAGGTATCCCATCTTAGGCCTCTAGGTTGGCAACGCATCTGCAATCCCCCTGGAGTTGCAGGTGTCTATGGACGGTGGTGATCTCTTACGATCTGGAGACCCACTTGCTCGTTTGCCATCCAGTCGAATAAAAATAAAAATAAAATATGAGCCAGGTGCATAAATATTTCCGATGTGTAACATATTGGTCTTTGTGGTGTCGGGTTAGAATTACACCTCTCCATTTCTTCCGTGGATGTCGTAAGACGCGACTGAAGATAAAGGTTAAGGTATACCGTAGGCGACACGCTAGCAACCTGTCACTATTGTACCGGTTTTGTCAAAATTAAAACCTAAAATTACTAAAAGTGACATTTGGGAATACAGGCGTGATGTTTGTGCGGGTGTGTGTGTGTTACATATTAATACATTATGTTCTCACTGACTTTACTACGTTCCTGCCCCGCTCATAACTCTGCACCAGATTACTCTGGGATTGGAAATGAAATATAAAAACACTCGACGGAACGAGCTTGTACAGTCAACAGCATTAATATCTGCCACAGCGGGGCGTGCAAAAATATCTGACACGTCCTTCCGGCCCTAGAAATAGAGTCGTATCAGATCTTTATGCACGCTTGTTGTGTGAGATATTGGTGCTGGTGATTGTACCTTAACAAGTTTTAAGGGAATCGTGTAGGGATTGCCATGTATAGTAGCGTGAAGGGAACATTTCCGTTAGACCCGGAGCGAGAAAGAAGCGTGTGCCTAAATTTGTGATGGCTTAAATTATGTTGACGACCGGATGGCAGGTGGTTAGAGAGCCTGACTACGAAGCTTGAGGTCCCGGGTTCGATCTCCGGCCGGGGCAGATATTTGTATGAATAAAACGAATTTTTGTTCTCTGGTCTTGGATGTTTAATAAATATGTAGAGGTTTTTAAGCACGTATTTATTTACAGGGTGTCTCTGAGCATGGGCCTTTAAATTCAAGGTTCGATTCTACTCACAAAACTAAGCTACTTTTGTTTTGCAAAAACTTAAATTTAGATCATTTATTAATCCTCGAAGTTTAATTGTTAAATCAGTGTATCGGACATGGCGGTGTTATCGCTGTCTCTTGGTACGGGGGCCTTGAAATAATTTTTGACAGTTATTTGACATCTCCAACACTGGCATTTATTAATGTGCCGTCAATATAGTATTTATCGCATACATTTAGTTTGTATACTTGGCAAGTGAGTGCATAATAATAATAGTTGTAAAATTAATTATATATATCTACGTACCTAATACATTTATTTTTATGTTTTTAAAGTCACACAATAAATTAGTTTTACAGTTTACAAAATATCTATTTATTTATGTAGTCTTATGTATTTAATGGTGTGTAGTATTTCTTTACAACGGTCCGAGGGTTGCCGACGGTGCTGGCTGAAAATCAGCGCTGGGGTGTTTTTAACGCTTCAGCATTATGCTGAGCCAGTGTCCGATTCACAACCGCAATGACACATACCTTTGTGTTGTTTTTTTTTGTACCTAATAATATTGTTGTCTTGTGTTGTGAATAAATGTATTTTCTTTCTTTCTTTCTTCTTCTTTTCTTTCATTTAAAATTACATTTAATTTGTACTTATGAAAAAAAAAATATATTTATTTATTTATTGCATACATGTAACATAAGCTCTTTTTAAAGTTAACATGAACCTTGGTAGGGTAGGATTTGTTGTTAAATTTTTTATTAAGTATCTGTATTGTTCCCGATTATTCAACTGGATGGCAAACGAGCAAGTGGGTCTCCTGATGGTACGAGATCACCACCGCCCATAAACACCTGCAACACCAGGGGTATTGCAGATGCGTTGCCAACCTAGAGGCCTAAGATGGGATACCTCAAGTGCCAGTAATTTCAGCGGCTGTCTTACCCTCCACGCCGAAACACAACTGTTGCACTTCCTATTATATCTCGTCTGCCTACCAACGCTTTGTCTTCCGGTTCGTGGTAGTCAATCGAGAACTTTTCTCCTCCAAGGCTATCTGTTCTGCGAGCGATGTAGCCCTCCAACCACATTAATATAATTTTTCACAAAGCTATCTTCGTAAAGGCTAATCGAAACGACGTAAAATTCTATAAACAGGTCGGGTTATAACTGGGAATCAAGTAACTATCACGAACGTCTCAATGTTGTAATGGCTTTAGATGAGATTAAGCGTAGACGAGGGACAACCTGTTATCCTGTTAAAATTAATCTTTAATATTATGTAAAGAAAAAATATATGTGCAGCATTTTCTGATAATCTAAATTAGGGTTTTTGCAGTCACGGAACACTTTCACAATTTAAACAATTCCACGGACCCGTGTCAAAAATATTTTTGGAAATATTCATTCTAAACAATCAAGTAATATTATAAGCATTGACTGCAATAATCCTATTATTTAAGGATTAGTAGTTAATTAATGAACGTGTATTTTTTTATTGAAATAAACAGCTGTTAATTATTATTTTTAAATTTCCTAATAAATAATGTACATGCTAGACCCCTAATGGGTCCCTGGACCCCACTTTAAGAAACCCTAAAGTATAAATAGAATAAAATTTTATAGAATTAGGCGTTACTTAGCGGAGGTCCATTATAAATGAACTAATACAATTATAAGGTCGTGGGTGAGCAAAGTAATTGTTTTAACTCAGAATAATATATTTTTTAAATGAACTGAAACAATTACTTTGCTCACCCGCGACCTTATGATAGCTAAGTAAATGCAAGATATTACCGCACGTAATTTTCACTGTCTGCTTATCCTCTATGTAACCAAATGTTTTTTCCTAATAAGCTCGCCTTTGTTCTCCTCTCTGTGTATATGTATTTTTATTTTTATGTGCAATAAAGAGTTTACATACATACATACATATTTGTGTGATCGTTAGCTATCATAAGCTCGCGGGTGAGCAAAGTAATTGTTTCAGTTCATTTAAAAAAAAAACTGGACTAAAACAATTACTTTGCTCACCCGCGACCTTATGATAGCTAAGTTAATGCAAGATATGTGTGTGTTCGTTAGCTATTATAAGGTCGCGCGTTAATGTGTCATACGAAACGACGCGTGCGCAATTTTATTAGAATTGATCCCACGATTTGACTTTTGAGTAACGTACCTAGTGGCACCGACAAGAACCAATAACCGACACTTTTTTTGATCCATGAAAATATAAGTAGGAAACCGATTTCTTAATTACCTACTATTTTTCAGTTTCAAAAATGTAGACTTATTTTCAGTTTATTACAAAGTCGTTGTATTTTGCTATACCGTTAATCGCGAAACTAACTCATTATACTTTTTAACCCCCGACGCACAAAGAGGGGTGTTATAAGTTTGACCGCTTTGTGTGTCTGTGTGTTTGTTTGTGGCACCGTAGCTCTTAAACGGGTGAACCGATTGGAATGCGGTTTTTTTATTTGACAGCAGGTTTTCTAGCGATGGTTCTTAGACATATTTTATCAGCTGTTTATGAGATATATATTGAACTTTGAAGTGACAATGTCGGGGGTTTTCCAACTTTTCGTTGGTTATACTTAGTATACTTTTTGAACACGTCGAAGTCGAGCCACTTTAGTACCCAGTTAGTTAAGGTTCCCCCTAACAGTTATCATGGTACCCCGAGACCATTGTTTATCGGCTATAATTCAGAGTTAACTAGATGTTAGAGGTGAGCAACTACGTCCAGTTAAACTAGAGTTAGTGGGTTCATTGAGATAACCTCGAGTCATGACGGCCAAAATAAAGATTTAAAGATTTTTATTGAACATAATAACATGGTTATTTAAAAACAGAAAGTTCGTAAGCAGCTGCATTAGTATAAACTGAGTCGCAGCTGTTTACGCCCACCTCAATACATAGAAGTCATGTTCCACAGTGTTACATAACAGTATAAATAGAAAAACTTAAACTCAAATTAGGTACTTAAATTACCTTGAAAAGAGAGGTACATTTCCAATAGTACCCCTAGCATAAACAGAGCATGTAAGTAAACAAATAGTTTTTAATATTATAGGTAAACTTAATTCCATTACTCAAACAATCTAGAAATGTGCAAAATTTAACCGATTAGCTACCATCAACAAGTGTCTCTGTGTCATCATAAGTAAGACCCTGTAAGTAATTCGTCAACTTAGTTTTGCATTGCCAGTAGGATAGTCCATAGATATTTATTGATTTGTTTAGTTTATTATACAATTTAGCTGAAAGATACAAATAATGCCGCTTAACTAAAACAATACGCGCACGTCCAGTAGTGCAAACACGGCCAGCCCGTCGTTTAGTAGTATTTGCATTAAAAGGTAATTCGAGATGCTTAATACGTCTGCAAAGTAAACTATATTTAAGGCTATATAAAGCTATATTTCACCATTCATTAAGAGCGTTTATACCTGCTGAGCTGGCAACGCTGCCTTTTTGTTAGTTTTTCTCGATTATTCCATAAAAATTGAATGAAAATTCAAATGTGGTCTGGTCTGATAGAACCAAGTTATGTCTCTACTCCAATAATTATGCGTATTAGACTTTTATTTTCTTTAAAAACCGTTATTAACATTTGTTCGTTTTTAAAGAATATAAAAGTCTATCACAAATAGTTATTGGAGTAGACACATCAACTTATATATTAAGAACAGTTCTATCAGACTACATTTTTAATTTTCATTCAATTTTTATGGAATAATCGAGAAAAACTAACAAAAATGCAACGTTGCCAGCTCAGCAGGTATAAACGCTATTATGGGGCAGATATCTGTAATGCGGTCTTTGTTTGTTTTGTCCGAATAAACAGAGACAGTAGCGCATCCATCTATATCGAAAATACAAACTGAAACATAGATGCACAGAAAAACCAAAAAAAGAAACCAGCGCTGGGAATTAAACCCAGGTCCTCAGCATTCCGTGCTGCGTGCTATACCGCTACACCACCACTGGACAGGAGTACAGACACAAATTTCTCCTATGCACCACATATCTCAGCTTGTTTTTTTTCTTATTTATTTTATTTTATTTTATTATTTTAAGAACACATACAGTCGTATATTAATGAGTATACAGGTAAACCAAAAACAATATAAAGACCTAGAGGTTCATAAATATTCCTAGGTAGGTACTTAAAGTTTTTTTTTCTTATTTAGCCACTTAAGCAGTGACACTAGCGACATCTATATGCTTTTAGCCCTCACCGAGAAACTTTCAGCACCCCATCGAAACCAACCGCTCACCTTGACAAGAGATCTCGCTATTAAGGTCTCAAATTAAGATTGGTTTTTGAAATCTTTTTGTATTTTTGATTTCAACTCCAAATTTTGCGGCCATTCCGCAAAATTACGATCATCCCGCGATTTTACGGTCATCCCGTAAAATCCACATCGAAAATACAAACTGAAACATAGATACACAAAAAAAGTCCTCAGCATTACGCATGCATGCAGCACGGAATGCTGAGGACCTGGGTTCGATTCCCAGCGCTGGTCTCTTTTCCTGGTTTTTCTGTGCATCTCTGTTCCACTTTGTATTTTCGATGTGGATTTTACGGGATGCCCGTAAAAGTAACAAAATTTGGAGTTGAAATAAAAAATACAAAAATACTCCAAAAAACAATCTTCATCCATCCATCACATAAAATGATCTCAATGAGTGGAGAAATTGTGAAATTAGGCCCTTTTTCTTAGTCGGTACACTCTTGCCAGGGCCGTGGTCATCATTGTAAAACACGCTCAACATACTATATACATGTACAACTTTACTTACCTAATATTTGTCGCATCCAAATTTTTATTTTCATCTTGAAGCTGGCAACATCACATAAAGTCAGCTGGAGGAATCGTATTTAATAATAGCGCCTTTTATTGATGTTGGCAACACTATCTTGTACTCAAAGCTTTGACCGAGATGTTTCGCAGATTTTTATTTCCCAGATTTACACATCTCTTAAAATACGTTGTATTGTTTTATGCATTTTTGTATATTTTCTACAGTAGGTAGGTAGCATACTCGTAGTTTGTAACTACCCGTTACCCGCGACTCCGTCCACGCAAATTTTGTTTACCGCTATCCCGCGGGAACTGTGCAATTTTCCGGGATAAAACTATCCTATGCCCTTCTCCGGGATTCAAACTATCTGTATACCGAATTTCATCTAAATCGGTTCTGTTTCTGACGTGATGAAGTAACAAACAAACAAACAGACTTAAAAACTTTCTCATTGATAATATTAGTCGGATTAGTAGGATTGAAATTCTATGATTTTACAAAATTCCCCCGGGAAATGCCAAAATTTATATCGTGATCTACATTAATGTTGTGTAAAGAACAACTGTACAAAATTATTCAGGAGTTGTAAAATACTGTATTAAGGGTTATGGTCCTGGTTAGCTCATGACCAATATCCCGTTAGATGGCGCTGTTATCAATATTGCATTTTTTCAGGTTTTTTTCGTAAATTATGAAGAATTATTTCACCAAAAACTAATGGCTGGAGTATCTAAGCGTAACCGATTTTTTGACCCCACACTCGAAATGAAATATTCCGCCAAAGCCGCAAACGAGTTGCTTTACTTTGAACGTCAATTACGGCCGTATACGGACACTAGAAGCTCACGCACACACTCAAATAGACAGCGCCAGCTAGCGAAAGTCTATTGCGACACTTAGCTACCTGATCGGGGTAGTCCTTCGGGTAATATTCACATTTTTTTATCGAGTCACGAAATTTTATACCAACTGTACTTTAGTCGAAAATTTTACTACGACCTATAAAATTTATAAGTATTTTATTGATAATTAGAAGCAGAGTCTTGCGAAATAGCTCATGTTAGGCTTTTAAGTGTTGTAAGAGTACTACATATTGAGACATGACTTTGATTCTGACCACGAAGCTCACGGTGCTAGGGTTGATGGTCTTGCTAAACGTTTACTAAATGCTTCAGAATTTCAGTCCTAATGTATTTTTGACTTGATTACCATGAAATTATATACTTGTTACAGTGACCGAAGAGCTGGCAGCTTCCTCGGACAAAGAATTAGCTTAGCAATTCAAAGAGGAAACGCTGCCAGCACTTTCGGGACCTTGCCTTCAGTACTCTTTAACTAATTTGTTTTAGTGTACGGTTTTATTATTATTTTATGCCAGTAAGTTTTTTTTACCGTGTTGGCCTTGTGGTTCGACCTATCGCCTCTCAAGCAGAGGGTCGTGGGTTCAAACCACGGCTCGCACCTCTGAGTTTTTCTAAATTCATGTGCGGAGTTACATTTGAAATTTACCACGAGCTTTGCGGTGAAGGAAAACATCGTGAGGAAACCTGCACAAATCTGCGAAGCAATTCAATGGTGCGTGGGAACTATGGCCCAAGCCCTCTTGTTCTGAGAGGAGGCCTGTGCCCAGCAGTGGGACGTATATAGGCAGCGATGGATGGATGGAAGTTTTTTAAGTCTAGCATAAAAAAAAAATTAATGCTTATTATCTATTTTATTGAAAATACAAACTTAAATATAGATGCACAGAAAAACCAGAAAAATAAGACCATCACTGGGAATCGAACCCAGGTCCTCGGTATTCCGTACCGCGTACTATACCGCTACACCACTGATGGTCCAAAAATACAAAAAGATTCCAAAAAACAATCTATTTTATTATTTTTAATAGTCAAGAAATTTAAATCATCATGTCAGCCGAAAGACGTCCACTGCTGGACATAGGCCTCCCCCAAGGCTCTCCAATCTTATACCTTGGGGGGAAAATGCCTTAGTCGCCACGCTTGGCAGGCGGGTTGGCGACCGCAGTTATATCCGATAGTTCGCGGAGGACGCTGCTGCCCATCCTCCGGTTTATCCCTTAGTCGCCTCTTACGACACCCACGGGAAGAGAGGGGGGTGGTGCAATTCTCGACCGACACCACACGGCTTAAGAAATATAAATATTTACTATTCATTTTACTTGATATTACTTATGTTATTAGATGTCTACTAGTGGTGTTCATTGTTTCTCATCATATTGTATTGTTGTATTGTATTGTATAGTAACTCTTTATTGTACATAAAACATGGAAAATTACAATTAACAAGATAAAGAGATGTACAAAGGCGGACTTATCCCTTAAAGGGATCTCTTTCAGTTAACCTTTGAACGATTGAAAGGACAACAGAAACAAGAGTAGACACTACAATGGAAAGATAAAAGGACCGAAAATTTTAAATTAACCTAAACAATACATCAAAAGGAGAGGCCTATATCCAGCAGTGGACGTCTTTCGGCTGACATGATGAATACATCAAAAATATATAAATAAATACCTACATAATACATATATGGGTACACACTAATACAAAACAATAAATAAACAATAAACTAATACATAATATGTTTTCTCTCCATCTTAAAAAAAATCTTGATGTAACGAATCAATTGATGGGCCGTAGTTCCCACGCAGGCACAGTGCGGATTGGGAACTTCACACACTCCATTGAATTGCTTCGCAGGTTTGTGCAGGTTTCCACACGACGTTTTCCTTCACCGTAAATCTCGTGGTAAATTTCAAATGTAATTTCGCATATGAATTCCGAAAAAGAGGAAGCTGAGGTGCGAGCTGGGGTTTGAACCCGCGATCCTCTGCTTGAGAGGCGATAGGTCAAATCACTAGGCCACCACGGCTTATACACTACAAACTAAGCTCCTATTATTATTCCTCGTTATGATAAGAAATATCAATGATATACGTCCCTCGCCTAATACCGGTATTGTAGCCGAAGCTAGTAACAGGCTCCGGCCCGGGAGTCCTCGTGCCCTGGCTGCGGGTTCTACTCGTTGAGGAACAACCGATTAGGTTTTAATATTTCCTATTGATGAACTAAAAACCATTACCGCTGATGCCTTATGACAACGGCCAATGATTCCTCAATCTCCCAATGGCCTCTGTTTTATTTTTATTATACTAATACCTGCTTTTGCCCGCGGCTTCGCCCGCGCGAACTGTGCATTTTCCAGTTTAAAAAGTAGCCTAATGTCGCTCTCTGGCCCATAAACTATCTCTATGCCAAAAATCACGTCGATCCGTCGCTCCGTTTTGACGTGAAAGACGGGCAAACATATTAACACACACACTTTCGCATAATATTAGTATGGTAGCGGTCTATGCTGCTGTTCAGACGAGCCTTGGTTTCGTAAGTGACCTGATTTGAAAATTGTTGGGAGATGAGGGGTAACGTTGCTCACCCGCGTGACCTTATGAATACGTAGGCATAGACGCAGGGCTATGCAACAAATGCGTTCAATTTAACTCAAATTTTATTGCATTTCACGTTGTAGGTAACAACAACATGCAACTCCTCCGCCGCCACACTCTAAGAACACACACAAATCACATAAAACCCTACTATCACCATCAAAGTACATGCTTAGAGCTCGGGCAAAATTTTATGACAGGTAGTGAGTAGTGAGTTCCTATATCGATAATATCAATTATCGATGCTTGTCCCATACACTAGTAATCGCTCCCAGTATTGTGTGTATTTTTTTAAGTATTGTTCTGATGACGAGTATGAAGTTCACATAAAGCATATTTTAAATGATTTATTTATTTAAAAGAAAGAAAGAAAAGAAAGAAAGAAAATACATTTATTTAACGTCATTCATAGAAACAAACATAGAACAGATAAAGACATACACGACGCTAAATAGGTCCCCACTCAGCATAATGCCACGGCAAGCCGTGGCGCTGATTTTCAGTGAGGACCTTATCTAAAAACTTTTCGAGTATTTGTTATTTAGTCACCAATGGATTAATCAGTCAAGACGGAAACGTTTAACGTTTAAATATGGAACAAATTCTGATTGTTTATTTTAACAACAGTAGACGGGACAGTAATTAATAAAAACAATTATGATGAGTATCAAAAATCGTTTAAAAAAAAGAAAATTACGTTGGTCATTATTTTGTTAAATTTTTACACTTTTGATAAAAACATATATTTACAAACAAAACTTGGAGTGATCACTAGTAGGTATATGGAACAAGCATCGATAATTGAGATTATCGTTATAGGAACTCACTACCTGTTACAAAACTTTGCCCCGTGGATTCCTGTATCTGTATGATATTATTCCAGCGATACAGTTTGCATGCCAAATTACATCCGAATCCGTTAAGTTGTTTTAAAATTCAAAATTCAAATGATTTATTCAGTAAATAGGCCGCAATGGGCACTTTTACACGTCATTTTTTTAAACTACCAGCGCTTTCGGAAAGACCATCATTGCCAAGAAGAATGCGCCGCAAGAAACTTGGCAGAAAGTCATTTTTTCATCAAAATATAATTACAAATAAAATACTTAAAAACTATATTATACAATTAAAGAAAAAAAATACAAAAAATAATAATACAGGAAATACAGGGATGTATGGGGTCCCTTAGTTACAATACTAAACACTAACTATATCTAAACTATATCTACGTTCAGTGGAAGTGTAGAATGCTTCCACCGTCATAAATTTTAAAATAATAATAACAATAATTTAGTTCTGAAATATACATTTCAGGTCAAGTAACCATTAAGCTTTTGGATTTCGAAGGCAAGTTCACGTCTGCCGCCCCCAACGTTTTAACGTGTAAACAGTAACTATCACATAACACATAAGTAGAATTAGTAGGATTTCTTTAGGTATTTCTTCACCCAATCGGAGCACTGCCTCGATGGGTAGCGGCCAGTTGGCTCCGCGCCAAAAGTACCCGCGACAGTATTTATGGGCGCTGTCTAGTGTATAGAACTATGTCCGTCTATCCGTTCCTACGCCGAAGCCGGTGAACCAATTTTCTTATCCGGTGCGACTGTGACCGAAACAAGTAGGTAAGTACACGTTGGAAGAAATTCTTAATTACTATTGTCCATATAGATAGGTCCTCCAAATAGAGCGAAAAATTTTTTTTTTGAAAATTTGCACATAAAGTCAAAGTCAAAGTCAAAGTTTTTATTTGCATAAAATGTGGTACAAATTGGTTCTTAGCATATTACGTAGTCGCACACATTTTGCCAACTATTGGCACGCAAACAGAGAGGTTAAGTGCTACACTAGGCAGGGCATGGTCTATACTATACAAAAATAATCAGGAAACATATATTACTTAACCATGTCATACTCAATAGAGAATATATAGAAAAGAAATAATAAATTAAAATAGTCAAAACATTCGTCGAAAGGATTACAAATAATAATTAACACAATAACACAAATTACACAATTAGGTACACCAGTTTAGATTTGAACAATGTTAATTTAATTTTTCCATCAATGAATTGGATTTATACACAATAATAATTTAAAATAATTAATTAATTATTTTTTAAAAATAATTTATCCCAGATTCATATCCATAGTGAAATTACACAAATAAATAAATAAATATATTTAAGAGTGTGTGTTGGCCCTTAGAAACTTATCTAAGACGAAATAAAAGGTAAATCATTTAAAAATATTCCTAACCATGTACAGTTAGCTTGTTAGCTTCATCTCAACTCAACTCTGTTTTTGGTTCATTTCAGTTGAAATTTTATTTTCCTTAATTCTAAACTTTTTTAAGAGTAATATTCCCTTTTCTCATAAAGCCTTTCTATAATTTTTCACTGATATTATTTATTACTATTGTATAAGTAAAATATAGTTTTTTTTTATTCGACTGGATGGCAAACGAGCAAGTGGGTCTCCTGATGGTAACAGATCACCACCGCCCATAAACATCTGCAACACCAGGGGTATTGCAGATGCGTTGCCAACCTAGAGGCCTAAGATGGGATACCTCAAGTGCCAGTAATTTCATCGGCTGTCTTACTCTCCACGCCGAAACACAACAGTGCAAGCACTGCTGCTTCACGGCAGGATTAGCGAGCAAGATGGTGGTAGCAATCCGGACGGACCTTGCACAAGGTCCTACCACCTGCATATCTTAGTATCTGAGTATCTTAATATTGCTGATTCTCAATTCACTTGTCTTTGTGCTTTCGCCCCATACATTAGTTTATTTGTACTAATGGTTGACTGGAGTTGGTCGCTTAGGTGATAAGGCCGTTTATTGTCTGGCATGATTTTTGGGTTTTTGTTAAACCACTCACTGAACTGCTTTGTGGTGTGCAATAATAGTTATTTGTGTCACAAGGGAGCAAAATAGTGTATTTACGGCGAGGGCGTACATTGAATCCAGAAAGTAGCGAAGGATTCTACAATAGAATCCTGAGCGTAGCGAGGGATTCTAAAGTAGAATCCTGAGCGTAATGAAGGATTCAAGTGTTAACGCCCAAGATGAAAATAATTATGCTCCCGAGTGGCTCATACAACTTTTCACACCGAGCATTAAGAAACTTAGAAAATGGCGTGGCTTTACAATTATCAACTTCAAAAAATGTCATTTGCAATAAAACAATTAGAAAAGCCAGGGAGGAAAAGTTACTTTTCTGAAGGAGAGGTGTGAAAAAACTATTTTATTGTACATTATAGTTTCGCACACTCAAATGCGCCCAAACTGCACCAGAGGGGGAGGAAGGGAGCAAAACTAGGTTGAGTTGAGCTACACACACGCCTTCTTGGCTTACCGTACCGTATTAGATTACGACGAGGAAACGTCTCGCTAATAAAAACAAGAACATATGAAAAAGCAGTAAAATGGTCTTGTTTATGCGAAAAGTGCAATTTATCGCAATAAAATAATGTTCCAGTATTATCAGAGAGTATATCCGAGAGTACGCAAATAACGCGACGTTTAAATACCTCATTCGTTTTATGGCTCATTCTAAGACTGCAATCTAATTTCTTTGCGAGTGTTTGTTATGAACGGTCGGAGATATAAAATCAGAGACGATGCGAGAATATACAATGACTTAGCTTTAGCTTAGTAAAAAAGATATCTTGGGGAAGTTTTGACAAAAATTCAGTATTTCAATATTATCAATTTGACGACCGGTTGGCCAAGTGGTTAGAGAACCTGGCTACGAAGCTTGAGGTCCCGGGTTCGATTCCCGGCCGGGGCAGATATTTGTTTGAATAATGCGAATGTTTGTTCTCGGGTCTTGGATGTTTAATATGTATTTAAGTATGTATTTATCTATATAAGTATCCATAATACAATACAAGCTTTGCTTAGTTAGGTCAATTGGTTTCAAGTGTCCCATGATATTTTTTTTATTTTTTTATAATTCACCTACTTAAGCTGTTTATGCTGAGGCTACTACATGAGAAGGAAACCAAATATGCGTGAAAATTATTTTGAAAGAAATAATAAGTTTTTGTGTTTTGTGGTGCTGAGGTTTTTGAAATCGGTTTTTTTTATACGTTTTTTGTATACCTCTAATAATCTAAGTTAGAATAGCTTAATATCAATTGCGCGTAACTAAAAACTACTGGTCAGATCTTGATCACAATTATTTAATCATTATGGGATCTTAATGGCGCAAGCACAAAGAAGCACACAAGCATGATGATGAAAGCACAAGGGTTCCAGATAAAAAAGAATCTTCAAAATCGGTTTACTAAGTATAAAAAATTCTGAGGTAGGACATTAAAAAAAATATCGATTGGAGAACCACCTCCTTCTTCAATAATTTTTATTCACTGTTAATACTTACTGCCATTGTCATTCAACAACGTTACCAATAATAATTTTTAAGTTAATCTGGTGACAAAAATAACCAACCAGCAAAAAGTTGGAAAGCCCCAGATTTTGATGAAACATGTCTAAGAACCATCGCTAGAAAATCATACTTGAAGTAGCGTAATTATCACAGATATAGATTACACTAGATTACGCAAATGCATCTACTTTGCGTGTTTGAACACCGACCAAACGTCGAGGTTGGCCCCATACAAAGACTGACCGGTAACTGACTAATCATGACTAGTGACTGACTCAAGCCCCACGGCGCGGGCGGGCGGCGCATTTGAATCGATTTTGCGCGAACATCGGGGAATTCACATCGCTAATTCACTCTTGAGACGTCACAGTAGATATAAAAAAGTGACACGGTTGGTTTTCATACAGATTGAGGTGTTTGCGTTATCTAGTGTAATCTATATCTGTGGTAATTTTACTTGAGATTTTAATACATTATTAAATGAAATATGAATATATATTGAATGAATAATGTCATAAACTATTACTGCTTCCTCTCGGATCTTCTCTTCGTCATAAACCCCATATAAACTGTACTAGCGCAGTAATTGACTATTCCAGGCACATAAAAGCCTGGCCAAATAATCATTTAGATATACTCACTATTGTCGCCGTTAAACTTTAATGGACTATTACTGTCTTCCTCGTTAAAGTGAGGTTGAACAAGGACGTTAAAGTAGGCGTACAACTAAAGTTTAATATAAATAAAAAACTGGCTGAAATTATCGAAAATAATGAATAATGTAAATTTATTTATTTATTTATTTATTTAATTCAGAAACAAACAGTCGTTTACAAATATTAGTTTTTTAAACTATGACATATAGTTTAGACCTGGAGTTTCCTTTACATTTTAAATTGCAGTGTATATCTAACGAAGCCACATGTCCTGAGATAACAATTTAAAGATTTACATTTAGGCTGATACAATTTGGAATACTTACACACTTATAAAGTTATAATACTACCTACTTCATACGCGTCGAAAAACAATCGAAGGCACAAATCTCGCAAAAATATACCTACACACATACATAAGAAAACAATATATATGCACATACATAAACATATACTAAAATTATACATTAGTGCTTATCGAAAAGCACGTTTTAACGTGTTAATAGTACAATTAAATAAATCTACGTCCTTAAGTTTTTCATTTTCATTGAATAATTTGCAAGCACGCTTTATGAATACATTTCGTGCATAGCACGTCCTACTTCGAGGAATGAAAAACAGGTAAATGGTTCGATCACAGTGACGCCAAAATACGCTTTTGAGAACCACTCTGGACGAAGCTTTAAGTTTTACATGCGCCCAATTAGAATCAACAATAAGTCCTGTTGTTCATGTTAATTGCATGCATGTAAAATTTATTGAAATAAAATTCAATAACCGTTCTAGCTTTATTTGTTTGATTCAATTTTCAAATTTCAAATCAATTTTATTCGAAATAGTTATTCCTTTTTTTACTATATCATAAAATTTACGACCGGTTCTCGTAGTGTTAGGATCTCATGCTTTTACTAAAACTCCTTATGACTCAGACTTGTGCTCCTAAGTATAGTATAAATCCAGTAAGTAATCTACAAACTACGCACTGGATAACATGAACATGTCCCCACAATTTAAAAGGTGGAAAGTCTGTGACGTAACTATGTAACCCAGAACCCCGGTGCAAAAAAGAACTTAGATCCACAAAATTCCTGATAACAAACACTGATTCTCAAGTTACAGGCCTTAATAACAGTGTTCATTTATAATTGCTTTTTCTCTTTGTGCAATTTTATTTTTTGCATAAAAATATTATAATATTATTTTAATTTCCTTTTTATATTCCTTTTCCCACATGCGGCCTTTTGACATTTTTCCATTGATATTTTATATTAGTATGTAGTGTATACATAAGTATTATATTTAATGTATTTGTTTATTTATATTATATTTGTATTGTTTTTAATATTTATTGTCATTTAGTTCTACGTTTCTCCTGTCTGTTATTTCTGCCAGCGACATTAGTCTGTTCATATTTATTAATTTCTGAGTAATCGGTTGTCTGGAAAAGATCGCTTTTTAGCGATAAGACCGCCTATCGTCTACCTGAATTTTTTATTTTTGTAAAGTCACTGTATTGCTTTTGGTGATCAATAAAGAATATTTGTATTGTATTGTATCGTATAATTATTCTTACTTGTTTATTCACTGGTTGCAGGTCCGAGGGCTCCTTATATTTATAATGAATTTGTCCAAAGACATGAGCGCTTTTTTTGTATAAAACTGACCCGTGATTGACCCCTATTTCAGTTGCTGAAAAGTGCAGATTTATTGAGGCCAAAGGTTTATCTGACTGGCTCAGTAACATCCTATTCACTCTGGCCTTGAAATTCCCTAGTTTGCATTTTGTATTGTTGTTTGTCGATTAGATACTAGACTCATACTATGCTTAGGCCCCTAGCGGGCACTGCGCCAACCGCATGCATTTTTTACGACGCGTCTGCAGTCCTCCGTTGTTCCGGAGCACAATAACTCCTCCAACGATATCACCAGGCTCATTTCACTTAGCTATTGCAGCCGTCTCTTTCCAGCATTTTTGAGAAAAAAACTTTAAAAAAAATGGATCCGAGTTCAAAAACCTTGAAAATAATTTTCTACTAGTTTGGAGTCCGGGCCTTAGCACGAGCCAGCAGGAGTGGAACTATGGTCGTCTACCTCACCTAGGTACCTACATACTATAATATTGGGCTTCAATCACTCCTGCTGGCTCGTGCTGAGGCACCGACTTCAAACTAGTAGATAATTATTTTCAAGGTTTTTGAAGTCGGTTCTATTTTTTGTTAAAACCTTTTTTCATGGTTTTTAGTGATTTCAAAGTCAAAGTCAAAATATCTTTATTCAATTTAGGCTATAACAAGCACTTATGAATGTCAAAAAAATCTACCACCGGTTCGGAAAAACCTCTGTTGAGAAGAATCCGGCAAGAAACTCAACGAGGCATATTTTTTGTAGCCAAAATGCATCTCACAACGATTTTATTAAGCTCACACACGGCATAGTTATATTATTTTAACTGCGGTCTTCTTTGTCACGTCCAGTTCACCAAATTATACTTTCTGAATGTACTTTAATTGGTCTTAAACACTCCAAAATCGCTATAAGTGTGCTTTAAAAATAAGAGGGTTCCCCCTGATTCATCTAAGATCCCATCATCAGATCTTGACTTGGTGTCAATGGGACCACCTCGGAAGTATTTCCTATAACCAAAAAATAAATTTTGAAATTCTTCCCACAATTGGCGGAATTATCACGTAACAAACACACAAAGAAATCCTCCTTTTTTAAGTCGGTTAAAAAAGAGATAAACTGATTTATCAGAGACAGAACTCAACCACACCTGCGCACAGTCATAATGATGTAGACCGGAGATGACCCAACACTAGTGTTACAAACCTATATGGTAAGGCGTAAGGCGCTATAATCACCTCTCTTTCGTTTTATTATGGATATATAGTTTTGCCCATCATCTTTTAGTCAATTTATTAATATCCCTAGTCTGCTACATAAATTTCCATTAATTCATAATATTTTTTTTTGTTTTCTGGTTTTTCTGTGCATCTATGTTTTTCAGTTTGTATTTTCGATATGGGTTTTACGGGATGACCGTAAAAGTAACAAAATTTGGAGTTGAAATAAAAATACAAAAAGACTAAAGACCAATCTTATATTTTTTTTTTGTTTAAAACTAAAAATCAATCAAATCAAAAAAATATATAACTATATAGCAATGTATGAAAATTAAAAGGTACACAAAGTGAACAATTGTTTTCACTGTTGCTATTTGATTTCCTCTCTAACGAAGTGAAAAGCGGATGTAAAAATCGAGCATTAAACCCATATCCCCTCGACGTATCTATCCACCCTCGCCGTACCGGCTCGAGTGGCTGTATGAACGCCTCGGGTAAAATTGCGCGTTTTATGTTCTGGTTGTACAATCTACTATTAACCGCCACTTCGCTCCTTTGTGCTTGATCTTAAGTACGTGCTTTACATTATCAGCATTTTTCTTTGAACCCGGCCACACTATACATAAGAAACCTATAAAGCCATATATTGGATGCAAATCCTTCTGCATCACAAGACTAAGGCATAAATACTGTGCCTCGATGCCTTGGAATTTCCCTGAGGACCTATGTGGCTCCGCGGTTCGACGGAAGATAGCGAGACCCCTGGTAGCAGTGTGGAGAAAATATCGATAATAGTTCCCAAACTTATTTTTCTCGTGGACCACTTTCAAAATTTTACTGGTTTCGGTAGACCCCCTGCTGCTACATTTCTACCACATTCTTAAAGTCGCCAAAAAATAAAAATTGTGTCGCTGTGTCTGAACAAGCATTAAGCATTGTCGGGCGGATAGCGCTTTGCAAGTCTGTACATGTACACGTAATATCGAATACGCAAGTTTGGACAAGTAACAGTCGCTTGCCTTATTAAAATATTATCTGCTTAGTTAGGTACTTAAAACAATGTAGGTAGGCCCTTATAAAAACTATGCTTACATTTTTGCTCTTTACTATCAAAAGCAGATACATTTTCGTGGACCCCCATTAACATCTTATGGACCCCCATTTTTTGTTCACGCCTACGTAGACCCCCAGCAAGTCTCCCGTGGACCCCTGGGGGTCCACCTGGACCACTTTGGGAATCACTGGTTTGAGAGTCGATTAATACCAATAAATTATTTTCATACTAGATCAGTTCCCAACGATATTCTCAGAACATACATCGAGGTCTTCATTTACGTTGTATGACGTAGTATATTAAGCAGTGAGTAATCGCTATACGATAAATAAAATACAACGGAATATATTTTGATTCTTCAAAATTTTCGGTGATAGGGTGTACAATTTTTCAAAATAGCGTCAACGTCAGCGTTAAAAATACCTGCGAGGGATGTGATTTTCTTAATAATGGCAATAAATTCAAATTCGAATGATTTATTCAGTAAATAGGCCGCAATGGGCACTTTTACACGTAATTTTTTAAACTACCAGCGCTTTCGGAAAGACCATCATTGCCAAGAAGAACGCGCCGCAAGAAACTTGGCAGAAAGTCATTTTTTCATAATAATATAATTACAAATAAAATACTTAAAAACTATATTATACAATTAAAGAAAAAAAAATACAAAAAATAATAACAATAAAAATACAGGGATGTATGGGGTCCCTTAGTTACAATACTAAACACTAACTACTTATATCTAAACTATATCTACGTTCAGTGGAAGTGTAGAATGCTCCCACCGTCATAAATTTTAAAATAAAATAAAATATTGGTATTAATCCATTCAATATAATGTATATCTGGATTATAGCACTTTTAAGCTATTGTTTTCACTGAAACATGAAAAAGTATAAAAAACCGACTACCTTAAAAAAGATTATTACTGAAACTCCTTGTTAAGTAACTTAAAATTTTATAATCGAGACCCAATACCATTACTGGGAATTTTTGAACTGGTCATGATTTTGAATTAGTCCCAATTGCTGAAATTTAAGTTACCTAACAGAGTTCTAAACTACAGAATTGTTTTTCTTTTTATTTTTTAACTCAAAGTCACAATACTATCGACAGTTCAGTTCATTTTCACAGCACTACGTTTAAAGCTATACCGCTAAAGACTAGGTTAGCGGGTGCGAAAACTTTAGTGAAATACGACGGGATAAGGGTCGAAACGTATTGATTTAGTTTTCATCGATACATACATTACGCAGGATTTTATGATATGTCAACAGGCGAAAATAACAGGTAGGTAGTAAATAAACTAATAGATACTAATGGATTTTTGAACATCTGAACTGTAGCATGGTGAACAGTTGCAATGCTCTGAGGATGAACTCTGATTGAGTTCGAAACGTGTAGTGTAGTAGTCCAGTGTTAGTTGTGAAGGAGCTGCATAGACGCTTATTTGTTGAGAGACGAAGCTATCGTTGCTGGCAATTATAATTTTGTTAGAAAGTTAACAAAGTCTGAATTTTAGTTTATTAATCAAATTAATGTCATGGTTAAGTTACAGAAATACGTTACTTTAACCTCCCTTAAAAAACCTGGCTGCCGGTAACACACTGTATATTTTATATGTGTTATATATTGTTACCTTAATTACCCAATACGTAACGCACATCTGCGTGTTTCCCGTAACAACAAAACCTATTAAATTACGCGTAAGTATACACCTTGTAACGATTTCCGCTGCCTCGAGTCCGCCGCAAACTCTCGTGAAACAATTCCTTGTTCTCGTAAGAGACAGCGAAGATCTAAAGCCAAGAATATACTAGTCTAATAACGAAAATTGCGAAATAAAAGTGCTCATGTTTATTGTTCATAATCATAATCAATATCAGCTTGGACTTATTCATGACTTTTCTACGCTGAGTTTCTTCATTTCCATTTACTTTGACAGACGACTCAGTTCATTGATAGAAACTACCTGGTAACACTTGGGACAAATAAATATTAAAAAAAAAACATTTTTTGCATACTGGCTTAGGTGAGTAGGTACAGTCACCAGCATTAATATCTGGCACAGCGGAGCATGCAAAAATATCTGACACGTCCTTCTGGCCCTAGCAATAGAGTCGTATCAGATATTTATGTACGCTTGTTGTGTCAGATATTGGTGTTGGTGACTGTACATCTTCACAGTCATTATTAAAGGTCAAATTGCAAAATTCCCAAGCTTGACATAAAGAGAGTGATAAAAATAGTTTGACGTGCATTAAAAACATTAAAGTTTCGGATTAAAAAAATAATTATTCGGATTAAAAATATTAATTTTATCTAAATTCTTGATTGCCTACTACAAAACAGTACCTATGAATTAGGCCAATAGTGTCACGGAGAGATTATCTTAACAAAAAAAAATCCTGACACTCCCCCACGATAAGCATGCAGGCACGCAGGCACGCATGTACGCAAGCATTCAAGCGCTCGCGCATACTCACGCGCACGCACGCACGCACAAAACACATACTCACAAATAATACACACCCTCACACGCACACACACATACTTCCTTGTTCTTCGCGTCCGACCGAGGTCGGTCTAGGGCCCAGTCTGAAAATCAGCGCTGGACCTCGAGGTCCAGCACATGCTGAGACCGGGACCCATTGTCATACAGCATAATTTAAGTACAGGTTTTTTTTTAATTTAAGTACTAATATTTTTATCATTTTTTATTATTTTCTGTTTTACTTACTTTCTTGGTGGCAATAAAGATTTTTTAATTTGAATTTGAATTTGAATTTTAACTAAATCAGTTAGTTGACTAATGCGAGTTGAAGTCGGCTGCGGAGGGAAGTTTTTTTTTTTTAAATTATGTTTTCTTTTCTTAATTGAGCCTGCTGCGGGGAGAGGACAGGCTGTTGTTGTATTCCTCTTTGACAGCTAGATGGCGTTAGAACTCGCTACGAGCCTTTCTATAGGTTTTTCATGCAATTTACAGAAACAAAAAGTATCTTATGTATTTTTATGTATTTATTGGTGTGTTTGTTTGTTTATCGATATTTTTTTTAATTTTGTTGCATTCGTGTGTCTCTGTCAATGTGAAAATGTCTTCGTCTATCTTTCTTTCCTTATTTGGAAACTTTTGTGTACCTAAATAATTTCGAATAGAAGAACGGTTTACTTTCGTGTATTTTACGAAATAATAACTTCAAAATTTTGCGCTGAAAATTATAAAAATATATTCTTATCTCCGATCCTTGCAGCCAGATCTTTCATTTGACTTATCACACGCACCGTACATATTGTCAATTTTGCCCATCCATCCCTATCACAGCTTTTGCCCAGCGTGAGTATGAATTCATCCCCGTGCCGACAATTCTAGTTCTGAAACGGCGTAGCATATATTCTCTTCAATTCTGCCCACATCCTTGGTCTGTCGCCCGAGTGCTTGTATTGTTGGAGCCAGCTCGAGTGACATGTGTAGCGCTCGACTGAGCTCATAACGACCACAAAAGATTAAAGGGTAAGCAGGATATCAACTAGAAAAGAAGGTTTTGATACGGCGTTATTTTTCCTGCCATTGTTTGGGGAGGAAAATGAAAGAGTTGGTAATTATGAACAGCGCTTTAATGGCCCACGAAGTATATGATTGCTTCAAAAAATTTAAAAGTATTTGTACAGCCGAAAACGAAACAAACTTTATTTTGACGAGTTTTATTTTGACTACGACCGGATGGCTAAGTGGTTAGAGAACCTGACTACGAAGCTTGAGGTCCTGGGTTCGATTCCCGGCCGGGGCAGATATTTGTATGAATAATACGAATATTTGTTCTCGGGTCTTGCATGTTTAATATGCATTTAAGTATGTATTTATCCATATAAGTATGTTTATCCGTTGCCTAGTATCCATAGTACTTTGCTTAGTTTGGGACTAAGTCAATTGGTGTTAAGTGTCCCATGATATTTATTTATTTATTTATTTTAACCTTTGTAGACATTTTATGTTCGTAGAAGCAAGGTTTCGAAATTTTATTCGTAGGTGGTTGACTGATTCCAAAATGTACAAGCAGAGAGAACTAAACAACTTATACCTAGTGCCACCAAAGTTGAAGTCACGCAGACAAGATCATATCCTGTAATGACAGCAGGATTTTACATTCACTCATTCATTTATTTTATTCTCCTTTTGTGCAATCAGTTATTTTTGTAGCTGTGTGTGTACCTAATCATTCATTTCATTTCTCGTGGGACTACCTATATAGCTAAAAAAAAAGCAGATATTCAGGCGAATAGATAATCTGTAATCTAATCTTTTATAAGTGTATAATTTATTATGACTGACATAATAATAATATAATATAATAATTGTAATGTGTCAATTTTTTATTTATAATTTGATACAAAATAATTTGTATAATGGAATGGGTAATTATTGTAATATATGTAAGTAATAATTGTTATCTGTTATTTTATAAGTGTATAATTTACTACAGCTGACTTTGAACGATTTGGTATTTACTGTAAAAATTCACTTTGTAATCTTTTTAAAAATAAATAAATAAATAGATGTATTGAAAGAAAGAAAGAAAGAAAGAAAGAAAAGTTTATTTTGGCTCCAAAAATGTACCACCTAAAGCTAATAATTAAATAATGCTAATAATTATTGAATAATGCTTTGCCGGAATAATTCGTTCTGTCCTTGCTTGGTCAACTAGCTTACTGAACTTTACTTAAACTAATTGAGAAAAAGATAAATACGAACTTATCTGACAAATCACGGTGGCAAAATATTATTCACTAGATCTGTACCAGATGTGTACCAATATCAATGTCAACCTTTGGGACAGCGACCAACACTCGGGCATCTACCTTTTAATAAAAAAATAATATACTGTGCGCCAAAAAATCTGGCCCTCAAATGTATGCAGAATCGGTAATTTTGTATGAAGGGTGGGCCAAATTTTCTGCCGGTGAGTATATTATAATTTAAATAATAAATAAATAAATATCACGGGACAATTCACGCCAATTGACCTAGTCCCAAAGTAAGCTTAGCAAAGCTTGTGTTATGGGTACTAAGCAACGGATAAATATAATTATATAGATAGATACATACTTAAATACATAAGCCGTGGTGGCCTAGTGGTTTGACCTATCGCCTCTCAAGCAGAGGGTCGTGGGTTCGAACCCCGCCTCGCACCTCGTGAGTTTTTCGATATTCATGTGCGGAATTTCATTTGAAATTTATCACGAGCTTTGCGGTGAAGGAAAACATCGTGAGGAAACCTGCACAAACCTGCGAAGCGATTCAATGCTGCGTGCGAAGTTCCCAATCCGCACTGGGCCCGCGTGGGAACTATGGCCCAAGCCCTCTTGTTCTGAGAGGAGGCTCTTCCATCATTGGGACGTATATAGGCTGGGATGATGATACTTAAATACACAGTAAACACCCAAGACCCGAGAACAAACATTCGTATTTTCATACAAATATCTGCCCCGACACGGGAATCGAACCCGGGACCTCAAAGCTTCGTAGTCAGGTTCTCTAACCACTAGGCCATCTGGTTGTCTAAAATTTAGTACAAAATATTGCCATCTTTATCGTTGACGTTACGACTATACGTGAAAGTCAATATATAGAAATATTCTTAAAATACCTAACACTATAAAGCAAACAGGTACAGAATATAAATTGCATAAATGCAGTTAGAATGCAATCTCGCGTTAATAACCACGCCAGATTGCATTCTAACTGGCTGGCCGGATGGAAGGCAGACGAGCTCAGTAGGTACGAAAGATATGAGGATTGACCTGAGATGAACCTGTCGAATAGAGAATCTCCTATCGCAAATAGAATAGGTTAGTTGTAATGGAAACAATTTAACACAGGATCTCAATATCTTTGCGACGAAGTTTAGAGATAAAAGTTTTAATGGATGTTTTGCATACAAAGTAAATGCAGGATCGTGTTTGTAATATTTGAGAATTCCTATAGGAGATACAAGTAAATTACCATGTATCTAATGGTCTACGCGTGCATATGGTGGGTAAAGAAGAGTTTTTAATAAATGAGTTTTTTGTTAAAAAAAACTGTTTTTAATACAAGCTTTTTTGCAGACTGCACTATTTTTTGACTGTATGTGCATTGTCATCCAAATCACATTTCTGTACCAAATTTCAACTCGATGTCATAAAACGTTGAGGAGTTCCGTCCTGCAGAGACAATTTTCCCTGGACCACCCGGATGTCACTACCAGATTATTGCATTGTCACCAGATTTACAAAGTATGCCAAATTTCAAGTCAATCCGACCACTGAAAGTGGGTCAATTTCAACTTGCAATTTGACCCGCACATACAGACATAGTATCATACATATTGCAAGTTAAATAAAAGCTTGTAAAATCGGGATCTGTTTGGACTGGAGTTTGTTTGTTATTTCTATAGTTTAACAGATTTATCAATCCAAATCTGAGGCAATATTTACCTACACATACACAGCCCGTATAACGAAACATATTGTTTATTGAACTCGAGAAATACTTCGCTGCGATGTTTCAGAGGGAGTAAGATAGTGCTGATAAAGTATCGATATTCTTATAATCGATATTTGACTACAAAATATCAATGATAAATAATGATACACGGTAGGCTACTGATGTATGCAAGCAAGGTCACGATGAAATACGTGTTACAAGCTAAAACTAAACGTAAATTAAATACATATAAAAATAAAAATAAACCTCTAGTTTACTAGTAATACTGAATGAAAATGTGCTACCAAAGTTACTGGCATTATTGCGCACTCTAAAAGAAATTACATTATAACTCTGAAACATGCGTTTTCCTTGTAACAAGCTTTTAGGTGCTTTCGTCCCCAAAAGCACCCACATAGTGCATTTTGTTAGAATCGGTTGAACCGTTTCTGAGGTACCGGATATACCCCTGTATATCCATTTGTGTTTGTGACCATGGGGTTTTAAACCCGGGGCTCGATTCTACTCGCATGGCTGAGCTACTTTTGTTGTGCTACTTTTTAAAAATATAACCACTATTAATTTCATTTTTTTCATAGAAATGAAGTGTAACTTTCAATGTATGCGATACAATACCAAATTGAGGGCACATTGATATGTGTTTATCTTAGAGATGTCAAATAAATGTCAAAAATTATTCAAAGGCCCCCGTACCAAGAGACAGCGATAACACCGCCATGTCCGATACACTGATTTAACGATTCAACTTTGAAAATGAATAAAATGTTCTCAATTTAAGTTTTTCGAAAATGTTACAAAACAAAAGTAGCTCAGTTTTGTGAGTAGAATCGAACCTTGAATTTAAAGTCCGGGTCAGAGACACCCTGTATATGCAAGAATTAGGTACTTTTGATATTATTCTATTTAGTCCGTGAATTAAGATTATTATAAAATATTGGACACTAGCTTTTGCCCGCGACTTCGCTCGCGCAGAATCATTATGTAGTTTATAACTTTTTGATCCTACAGGAACCATACATTATTTCGAGATAAAAGTACCATATTATCCGTATGCCAAATTTCATGCAAATCAGTACGGTAGTTTTTGCGTGATAGAGTAACAAACATCAATCCATCAATGCATACAAACTTTCGCGTTACAATAATATTATTAGGTAGCAAGGTAGATATTAAGATTAGTAACAAGACCAAAGCAAAAAGAGGGATATTATAAGTTTGACCGCTATGTGTGTCTGTGTATCTGTGTTTCTGTGTGTGTGTCTGTCTGTGGCACCGTAGCTCTTAAACGGGTGGACCGATTTGAATGCGGTGTTTTTATTTGAAACCAGGTTTTCTAGCGATGGTTCATAAACATGTTTCATTAAAATCGGTTTAGCCGTTTTTACATATACAAAGTTGAAGCACGTCAAAGTTCGAGAGTGGGGGCCCGTCACTGGGGCGGTGACGTCACTTAAATTGGCTATACCTAATAATAATAATCATCATCATCATCATCCAAGCCTATATACGTCCCACTGCTGGGCACATGCCTCCTCTCGGAATGAGACGCTTGGGCAGTAGTTCCCACGCGGGCCCAGTGCAGATTGGGAACTTCACTCACACCATTGAATTGCTTCGCAGTTTTGTACAGGTGTCCTCACGATGTTTTCCTCTCGCTCGTGATAAATTTCAAATGTAATTTCACACATGAATTTCGAAAAATTCAGAGATGCGAGCGGGGTTTGAACCCACGATCCTCTGCTTGAGAGGCCATAGGTCAAATAACAATAATAATATTTATTTAATGCAAATTAAATCCATAGCCATATAGCATAGCTATATCTTCATAATTTTTGTACAATCGAAGAAAGAAAAAAAAATAGCGTCCAAAATATATTATTATAAGATAAGATAAGATTCAGCTACAACACTAGTAAGTCCCGTAAATCCTTAGTATCGACAGTTCGCGGGCATCTGTTGTTTATATTATCGGTCCCATCCTATTGTCACGGTGGCACGATGACGGCCGATATCGTTTTTGAAATGTCAAAGTGGTTTTTGGAATGTCAATAAGAAAACAAAGTTATTAACAGGGGTCGGAGTTTAAGTAGCACTTTTTTCGTTTTTCCTGTCCATAACATT
The DNA here is from genome assembly GCF_025370935.1 of Choristoneura fumiferana. Lineage (NCBI taxonomy): Eukaryota > Metazoa > Arthropoda > Insecta > Lepidoptera > Tortricidae > Choristoneura > Choristoneura fumiferana. The sequence continues at coordinate 13,101,030 of NC_133495.1, forward strand.
AATAATTAATTTTATAAATGTCTTATTGACAATAGATTTGAGTTTATTATTTGTTTGATCAGAAATATGTATTTTTTAAATTACAGTTGGAGTTTTTTAAAATTATTAAGTTAGTTATTGTTCATACGTGATTCATGACTTGGTTCATGTTGTTTTATTAATTTGTTACAACATGAGTAATAAGCATACATGAGTAGTTTTGCAGGTGGTAGGACCTTGTGCAAGGTCCGCCCGGATTGCTACCACCATCTTGCTCGCTAATCCTGCCGTGAAGCAGCAGTGCTGGCATTGTTGTGTTTCGGCGTGGAGAGTAAGACAGCCGGTGAAATTACTGGCACGTGAGGTATCCCATCTTTGGCCTCTAGGTTGGCAGCGCGTCTGCAATACCCCTGGTGTTGCAGATGTTTATGGGCGGTGGTGATCTCTTACCATCAGGAGACCCACTTGCTCGTTTGCCTTCCAGTCGTATAAAAAAAAGAAAAAGAGTAATGTTTTTAGTTAAGTTTGAATAAGTGCTAATATTGCTATGCCCTTAAACAGGGTTGTACTTAGACCTAAGGTGACTGTACAAAGTGCAATGATGAAATAAATAAATAAATAAATACATATTTCATTATCCTTGATACAGTTCTAACTAGTACGGAGGGCAGAGGACGCTTACTTTATACAATACAATACAATACAATACAATACAATACAATACAATACAATACAATGACCCTTTATGTTTATTTTACACCAGAAATAGTAAGCGATACAGAAAAAAGATACACAATGAGCAAATTAGAAGGTAAGCAATAGGCGGCCTTATCGCTTAAGAGCGATCTCTTCCAAGCAACCTTAAAACCTTTAACCTACAAAAGTTAACCTCACAAAAGTGGAAGTTGTTAAAAAATGAAAAGGTGTCGACTATTTGGACAGTAAATAAACTGCAATAAGGAAGATAACTGTGCCAGCATCCTCCGAGTTATTGCTCCGTTTTTCCTGTTCTTACTTGGCCCTTTGATAGCGGATCTTCTATGACGTTCATAAACATTTCCCTGTGTTTGTTCAGGATTAAAAACACATACGAAATGCTACGATGTTTACAATATTTTGTGTAAATATCTACACATGATCTGTTTTTTTTATGGGTTCCATAGTCAACTAGGAACCCTTATAATTTTGCCATGTCTTTCCGTCTGTCTGTCTATCCGCTGGTAAGCTCCGAGACCGTTAGTACTAGAGAGCTGTAATTTGGCATGAATATACATATCAGTCACGCCGACAAAGTGGTAAATAAAAAATATAAAAAAATCTAGTGTCCCTCCCATAGACGTAAAGCAGGAGTTTTTTTTTCTCGACTTTTCCTATAGTGTGGGGTGTCGTTGGATAGGTCTTTTAAAACGAAAGGGGGGTTGCTACAACGACTTTTTGATTCAGTGATTTTTTTGCGAAATATTCAAATTTAAAGTGCAAATCTTCATTAAAATCGAGCGTCCCCTCTCTAAAATCTAAACTGTTTGGTGAAAAAAATTGAAAAAATTCAGGATGATAGTTAGTTTATCAAATTTACTAAGAAAATTATCACGGTTAAGATTACTTGAGAATTTTTAGTAGTTTAAGAGAAAATAGCAGCCTAAGGTATAAAATATACCTAAACTTGGAAGACTCCTGAAGTGATTTCCCCACTAACGTCGATAAGCCAAAGGTTACTAGAAACACAGGGGAGCTTAAAAACCATCTTACAGACTGGCTAAAACCAAAAAGTCGTTTCTGGGAAGTTGCATACGTGTTTATAATAAAATTCAAAAAAATATTAAAAATTAAACGGATACAAAATTCAGATCTACTACTGTCAAGAAGACATTAATATCTAAGGCGTATTATACTTAAAGTTAATGATTATTATCATGGACAGGGATATTTGGAAATAATTCCGATCCGCATTAGCGTTGCCTTCAAATAGCGAACCTACTGTCTTAAAAATAAAGTTGTGTTAAATACTTGTGATGTATAGATATCATTTAATAATATTGTGAATCTGTTTAAAAAAAATATACCTCGTTGAGTTTCTTGCCGGATTCTTCTCAACAGAGGTTTTTCCGAACCGGTGGTAGATTATTTTTTGACATTCATAAGTGCTTGTGCCTAAATTGAATAAAGATATTTTGACTTTGACTTTATGTTTCCGTACACAATACGAAATCCTTAGGAAAATATAACTTGATTTTTTCGTAATGGCTAAGGATCTATCTTGTTTTATTATAATTCTTTTCACTTTTTATTATAATTGTTATTTTTAATTTCATTGTTTGACATTCTTAGCATGAATGATGAATGGAACGAAATTAATGTCACTTGTCACGGAACGAATGTCGTTCTTAGGCTCTGTTTCCACCGGAGTTGTGCGAGGATGTGTTGCGAGGTTGTGTATTTCAAGAACCAATAGAAACGCTTCATACCTCGCCCCGCTCCCAGATGTTTCCACCAGAGATGTGCTGTGCTTAGGATAGGGCAAAAATGAAGCCTTTCTATGGAAAACAGATTCCTCTTCATTCTTCTTAGCTGGAAACGCAGCCTTATTGCTAGTTCCGTGCTAGTTCTTGTGACTCAACCTCTCTCTCTTCTTAGTCGGACACTCTTGTCAGAGTGGTCGTGGTTGCGCAGGTACGCGGGTACACGAGAGGTACACGGAGAGATGTTCGGTGGGTCGCAGACCTTTTCGAGGACAGCCCTCTTAGCAATGTGCTTCCATTTCTGCCGATTAGAGGCGTTGCGAGTACACTGGACCATGGTGGACTCAGTAGCTTTTTTAATCAGGTCAGTCCAGCCTACACTATACCTACACTATGTCAAAACTGTCACAAAATCACAAAATTGGCGCAACTCGTCAGTCGCAGTCTCGGTTCATTCCGCTACGAGCAATTAGTGTCGCCATGACACTCAACGACACTCCGACACTTGTGGCGAGCGCTCTAATTACGAAGCTAGAGGTGCCATGTTTTTAGGGTACAGGTTAATGTAAGTAGTTTAGGTACAATGCCCCGCGCCGCTGCCTTTGGAAGAGGAAGCCCGTTTTAGTTAATTTTATGTGTTTTTTATTTTTATTTTTTTTGTTAAAATTCATTGTTTAAATAAATATAAAGTAGTTTAGCTGTTGGAAGTTGTTAGTTGATGGAAAAGTAAAACAAAAGATTTGCGGCTAAGTGGGGCCCAATTCATACTATTCAATCCTATATTTTTATTCAATTTTGTTTCACGAACTACCCGCACTTGGTCACTTTTATTTGTCACCCTATCACACCGACACACAACACTAACAACGTCCGATCGTCCCTCCGAACATTCATCCCGATGCCGACACTTCCTTCCTTGACCCTCTCAGCTATTGCAGCATTACATTGCAGCTGTTAAAAATCGCCAGGTAAACAAGTCAGCCATAGCCGAGCATTTGTTGTAGTCAGGGCCAAACCACTGGATTGAGCTTCACAATCCCAAAATCTGTCCACAGAACATCATTTTTACTCAAGAATGGTACGTGAAGCAGTTGAAATAAAAAAGCATAAGAATTTCAACCGGGACGATGGGTATAAGCTTTCATCTTCGTGGAATCCTGTTATTAATAAGTGTCGGCGTCGGGATGAATGTTCGGAGGGACGATCGGACGTTGTTAGTGTTGTGTGTCGGTGTGATAGGGTGACTAATAAAAGTGACCAAGTGCGGGTAGTTCGTGATACGAGTGCCGGCACTATTAGTGATCAAGTGCGGGTAGTTCGAAGGACTCGCGCTGCTAGGCAGACTTGACACCCCACACCAGTCTACTCGTGACCACGGCAACTGTAACGTTGCCGAAACGTCGAGGTAAATATTACTTGTGTAATAATAGCGTGATAAGTCCCGTTTGTGGTATTTTGACTATGAGTATCGTATCGTTTTAACAAAATTACACCCTTACACTTAGAGACGTTTACTAGGTCGATTTACAGCACCAGCGTAATGCCTAATTGGAAGTGAACGAGTTCGCGAGACAAACGAGTCGAGTCGGTTGAGACTCATTTGCTTCTCACCGCAGTGGAAGGTATAGACAGCCTGGAAAAACTGTACTCTTTGGGTCATAACGTAGATATTCAGCCTAACGCTGCGTCAATTTTGCGGAGACGCACAAAATGTGTAGGTATGTATTTAGTTTTTGTATTTTTTTTTATTTGTGTTAGCTGTTTATTGTTATTTTTTAATTTTGTTGAATGTTAATAAGGTTACCTACCTTTAATAAACAATTTTTACTTATTTATTTATTTTTATTTACATCTGTGTCTCTTTTTTAACATTACCTACCTTATAAATTAAAGATAAATCCAAACTAAATAAAACAAAAATGACAAATTAAATAAAATAACAAATCAAACCACAAAATTACAAAAAATATATATAAAATAATAACAATAATAATCAAAAGAAACCAAACAATGTCAAATAATATTAAATTCAATATACGTCAAAATCAAAAATAAATAACATCAACTTAAACTGTGTCTTTGTGAATGTGAATAAATGTATTCTTTCTTTCTTTTACGTATTTTTAGAAGTTTCTTCTCTAATGTTAATTATAATCAGGGTTGTCATAATTGTCATTAAGTCATTTCAATCGATTTTGCCCGCAGTTTCTGACCCCTGATTTTTAGGGTTCCGGAGCCAAAATGGCAAAAACGGAAACCTAATAGTTTCGCCATGTCTGTCTGTCTGTCTGTCTGTCCGTCCGTCCGTTGATAAATGATAAGTGATAATTGTTTATGAAAATCAAAAATACTATTTGAAATCATCCTATAAGTGGTTTGACGTCATCGGCACGTTTTGTCCGACCATCATCATCATCATCATCAGCCGGAAGACGTCCACTGCTGAACAAAGACCTCCCCCTTAGAACGCCATAATGAACGACATCTTGCCCCTTACATCCGCAGTGTTCTGGCTGATGATGATGATAAAGTAGAGTTCCGCTCACAGCTGCAGGGCTACTACGCAACTCGAAACTCGAAGTTCGTGTCGTGCGGTCCCTCTCGCTCGCTCTCGTATTAAATAGTTTAAGTGTCAGGGGGACCACATGACACGAACTTCGAGTTACAAGTTTCGTAGTAGCCCTGCTGATCTGATCTGTTCATTCCATTGGATAGGTGATCTCTGACGTAGTCTAGCGTCATTTACTGCCCTGGACAAAACGCTCTATGAAGGCATACCTAGCGAAAAAAGAATCTGAAAATTTGTCAGCTCCATTTAGACTGGTGACTGTACAGCTTTGTTAGTAATCAGACGCTCGTCGGTTCGCCGTCGCATTATCCCAAGCACCTGCAATCTATGTGAGCCATGCGGAGTACAGTCGGCTACAAGAACAGGCAATGAATTCAAATAAAATAATAACCATATTCATAAAATATGTCGTACATGTTCATATTTTTAAGCTATCAGTCAAAAAGTATATTTAAATACTTGATGACCTAGTAGTAGAATACTATGAACTGGGATATGTAAGTCAAATACATAATATATGTACCTAAACCAGGTAGCGGTACCTAAACATCAAATGGCATTCCGCACAGTGTAATCTATGAAACTCAGTAGCACTGTACTCAATTTCTTTTAACATTTTTAAACTTAACGGTAAAATTTGGACACTTTTTAAATTAAACAACGAAACTATTTAAATTTGTGCTAACTTCTATTGTAAAAACATAATAAATATAGCTAATAAATGTACATTTTGATAGATATTGTATATTTTAGGTAAAACAAGCTTTAAACTGAAGAAAAGAAAATGTATTAAAAAATAACGTGCTACGCAACAAGCAAAAGATAATGAGTGACTTTGTCACAACTAGAAGAAACAAAGTTTTATAACTAGGTTTACAAAACACCAAAAAGTTCCAACACATTTATGTATTTCTAGTCCTTTTGTGTTCGAAATACCGAAACGGTTGTTACAATTTGACCGCTAAGTCAAACGCAAACGGAGCAAAATTGGACAAATGTCATACCACAAGTTTGGACGTAGAGAAGTAATTGTAGCTCTGACATTAAATACAGATTAATAGGTTAAAAAAAAATATAGCTTCTTGTTTGTAGTTAGAACATGAATTAAAACGACAACTTAAATAAAAACTCGACGATTTGCTAAATGCTAACACTGCAATGCTAAATAAAACACTGCCTTAAAAAAAACTAAAACGACAAACCGGTCAAGAGCATCGGCAGTCAGGCCGTGCTCAATGTAGGATTCCGTAGTTCCCGACCGTCACAATATGTCGACTTAAAATACGACTTTTTTTACTTAGATACTCGTAGGTACTGACTATTAAAGTATAAATTACAAAAACTTAAAAACTGCATACCGATTAAGTTGAAAATAGTTTTCTTACAAATTTTTTACTAAGCTTAACTTTTGTGATTTTTTTCATATTTTTTAGACGTGCGGTTCAAAAGTTAGAAGGGGGACACATTTTTTTAAGTTTCGGAGTGAATATCTCCGAGAATATTCACTTTATCAAAAAAAAGACTTGTGCAAACCCCTATTCACTTATAAATACCTTTTTTTTTTTTTATTCTATTGGATGGCAAACGAGCAACGATACCTATCCAACGATACTCCACAACATAGGGTGGTAGTGAAGAAGTGAAGAAATAAAATCATCCCCATTACGTGTACCTATGGGAGGGTAAGGTACCCAAAAAAAAAAAAAATTTAACCACTGTCGTCGTGCTAACGTCGTGTAACGAAACCTTGACCTTAGCTGCGGGCAGAAATTATTATTATTATTCATTATTATTATAATTTATTAAAAGTAACCAATAAATGTGTAATTTTTACAGTTATATATGAAGTTCATTGTACCTGCAGTATGCTTTACGGGATCTATTCCAAAACGTGATCTACTTTGCTTAGATCATAATGGATAAAAGGCTTTGAGTGAGACTGGCAAAGGTAAATCCTAACTTTAATTTAATACGTTTTGCTTTTTCCTTCTATATAATGAAATGAATCCGTATTGTCTTTAAGTCACATTATAACTTCTAATAAATTGTGTATTATTTATTAAATAAGCTTATATTGCAGGAATACACATATTTTAAAAAATAACCTTATGTAAAACTTAACTATTAACTAAATACCTAACTTAAAAACTTAATACCAAACTAACTCTTATACCTTTAAAAAAACAAATCTTGTATATATGTATTTATATAAATATATTTCAGGGATCTCTAAAACGGCTTAAACGATTTCGATTAAATTTGGTATGAATGGGTTTTCGGGGATGAAAAATCGATCTAGCTTGGTCTTATCTCTAGGAAAACGTTTATTAACGAGTTATAGTCCGAGCAAAGCTCGGTCACCCAGGTGCCAGCCCTTTGGTCTCCAGTAGTGTCGACCAGCCGCTTTTGCACTTCTTCAATTAATTTATGTGCGCCGGACCCCAACGACCCAGGGTCCCGAAACCGACAGCAACGAATACTTTATAATAAGCTTTCAAATAATTGATTGAATCAGGTGTTACTTTGTGCAGGTCCATATCAATGAACTAACAACAATTATTTTGCTCACCCGTGACCTTAGGATAGCTGTCTCTGCAACAAATGTCAGTTCATGCAGCTCCTGTCCTTTACTGTAAGCACATACATATCACACAAACCTAATTATCACCACTACCGTACAACACTGACGCGTTTCGAACTCAACCAGAGTCTTCAGAGCAACACACATAAGAAGATACATAAGTAATTTACGTGTACCAATAAGGACCTAGAACAATGCAAAACAAAATTATTGTACTTAATTTTCTTGTACCCCGCATTAGCAGTTAAATCCGGCATTTAACCAAAATGTGCGTGGGCACAAAAAGCATTAATGGGCATAAAAAAGCAAACCTTTACAGCTGTACTAACTCTACGGAATACCTTAATGCTGATGACTTTCTAATCTTCTTTACGCGCTCTCATTGTGCAAACAACGCGAAAGATTTACCCGCGATCTCAGCTCTTCCCTTAAGTAAGCTTTGAATGAATATCGTTTATATAACGACGCAACGCAACAATACGAAATACCAGCCATTTTACCCGCCATTTTGCCCGCCATTTTGCCCGCCATTTTGAAGTCAAAATTGCCCTGATATTTTTCGAACAATAGCGCAAAATTACGCACCAAAGGTTTGGAATTTAAAACGTTAAACAGAATACGCCATCAATCATACAGTGAATGAACAGTTTTTCTGGATAAATTTTAAAAAACGTAGGTTTCTTGCGTGGGTTCGATATTAATTTCGAAATAAAATGGACGCAATAGAAGAATGGAAATAATGAAAGGCGGCGAATTTGTTTTCTTGAGTTGTGTTTATTTTGCGAATATTTCTTTCATTGTATCCCTTTGTTTATTCTTTTGCGCGATATGAGTTTATCTTGTTGTTCTTTATTCAATATTTGCGTACGTTTTATGGCATATTATTTAATTTCACCAAGTTTCTTGCATCGCATTCTTCGTTCAGATTCAAAACAAAAACATTTTCACATAAAACAGCCCTTTACGGCCTATTTTTTATATAATATTTTTGGTTTTATTTTTTGAACGCCTTCAAAATTTTAAAAAGAAGTTATCAATTCGACCCATATGTGTCTGTATATATTCAGGATTGCACAATTTTTGTATATCTATTATTCTAGTCTATAGCTTCTAACACTGTTTGCCCAAAATCATACGTGTATGTGTGTATAATTGTATGTCTGTCCGAGCGTATTTCAAAAATTTTAAGTTACTTTTGCTTGGACTAAGGATAATCCTAATAGGCAACAATGCAAGTTTCACCAAAAACGGTTCAGTAGTTTAATAACTACTATAATTTGGTACACATTGAGCTCAAAAATATTGTTGACATAATTACTTAGCATTTTTGAAAGATAAAACTATTTTTTCTCCCTTTTTGGTTGCATTTTTATACTGTTTTTTTTATTAGGAACAAGATTATTTTTTAATCCACTCTTATATTTTACTGTTATTTTGTACGAGTAACGAATTTCGTATTCATTTTCACAAAAGCTTTTAAATTGTGGCAAGATTAAAAATGTTTAAAGGAAATACTTTATAGAGTCACAACATTTTAAGCTTTCGCAATTTACACGCATTAATGAAAAAAAAGGTACTTAATGGCTTCTATAAATGCTAAACTAACTTTGAACAAATATTGGCAATATAGTTATCTCATTCTGAGAGAAAACTTGTACAAGAGAAAGAGATGTACAAAGGCGAACTTTTCCCTTAAAGGGATCTCTTCCAGTTAACCTTTGAACGATTGAAAGGTCATCAAAAAAAGAGTACGAGTAGACACTACAATGGAAAGATAAAAAGACCGAATTTTTAATTCAACGAAACAGTACAAATGTAAAATGCTCATACATTTAAAATGGGCGTTCGTCATATAACATTTTGACGACCGGGTAGGTAGCTAACCCTGTGACCCTGACTATGAAGTTAGCGATCGCGGGTTCGATCCCTGTGCTGGGCAAATATTTGTATGATGAATACGATCAATATTGAATATAATGAATACGTTTTGGGCTAGGTCACTTAATTTAATTGGTCCCAAGTTATTATTATTATTACGTATAGGTAGAGTCATGCCCATGGTTCTTATTCATCATCCCAGCCTACATACGTCCCACTGCTGGGCACAGGCCTCCTCTCAGAACAAGAGGGGAATGGTTCTTATTACAATGTCATTAATGTCTAATTTTGTCAAAATCACGCGTCTTCGCGGTTGGCACTAGGTATACCTATTATTTGTTATTAATTATTGACATGAATACCACAATGCGCTTTTTATAAATTCCCGTGAGAATTTACTAAGACCCCGGTATTTCATTGCAACTATATCTATACTTCGTTTTTTGTAGCATTACAAAGAAGGTAAGCGATCTTGAATTGTATTTTTATTAAAAAAACACTTTTGAACATTAAGTCACAGTAAATATTAACAATTAGCAAGGGTATATGATCATTTACATGCTTTTGGTATTACATAAGTATTATAGTTATGTTTAGTTACCGAAAATTCGTCGAAGAATTAAAGCACAAATATAGATAGTTCAGAAGTCAATCTCCTGTATGTACTTCACTTTTCATACCTACGCTCGGCGGTCGCTCTAAGGATGTCAACTATGGCTTATGCACTAATAAACTATCACGGTAGTGGCACTCTTATCTAGTTGTTTGAATTATTGTTGAGAATGAAACGGGAAGAATGGAAAAAATAAATTAATAACTAAAATATTTAAAGTTTAATGTCATTGTTATATTATAAATTTGTCACAGAAAATATCTTGCGACGATTTCGTTATTGGCGAAATTCACGATTGTTTAATTTAAACAACCGTTCACTAAACAGTTATAATAACTTTTTTTTGTTGCTCCATTATTGCACAAAAAGTTAACAGACGCGTTTCTCAAGCGGACGGCACTCGCGCTCGCACTGGTCCCAACCGGCCCGAGATAACGTGTCCGTGAGCAGTGTCTATGTGCGCGTTGCTCGAGCGCACTTGTATGGAGATTGACTTCTGAACTATCTGTGTTTTGTTATTAAAGTCAACGACATAACTGGAAAATATGCAAGTTGAAGTCCACTAGTGGCGACCACGAACTAGAAGACGAAGCGTTGGCAGGCCGCCCACCAGGTGGGCTGACGACATCGTAAGAATTGCGGGAAACCGGTGGATGCAAGGCGAGTTGTCGTTCATTGTGGCGTTCTAAGGGGGAGGCCTTCGTTCAGCAGTGGACGTCTTCCGGCTGATGATGATGATGATGATGATGATGATGCAACGTTTTTCAATAAAAAGAATCGTTAAGAATGTTTACCCTTTTTCTTATGCTAAAAAACCGGCCAAGAGCATGTCGTACACGACCAGGATGGGGTTCCGTAGCCATTACGAAAAAAACAAATATATTTTTCTAAGGATTTCGTATTGTGTACTGAATCTTCCAAGTTTAGGTATATTTTATACCTTAGGCTGCTATTT